>NC_087400.1:2143533-2449752 GCF_031307605.1 Tribolium castaneum
ATCATCCACGAGGCGAAATAAATGAACCGATTTACACATAAACGAGTTGAATACAACATTTTATTCTTCGAAATAGACTCAGCAAGGCTTAAAATTGCTTTAAATTTGTTAAAAATAATCTGACATTTCGTACTGAGAAATGCCAAACAGTTGTCAAAACTTCCTTACACAGGAGAAAAACCGTAAATTTTGACAGTGTCGAAGAATAAAATAAATAAAATAAATAAAATAAATAAAATAAATAAAATAAATAAAATAAATAAAATAAATAAAACAAATAAAATAAATAAAATAAATAAAATAAAAAAAATAAAAAAAAATAATATAAATATTAAATACTAAAATAATAATAATAAAAACTTTTGCCAGTAAGTAAGAAGAAATTGAAAAAAAAACAAAAAAAAAAAGAATTAATAGAAAAGAAAAAAAAGAAAAAAAATCGAGACTATTTACAGTGAAAAAACTATAATCTGAACACAAATTTCTAGTTTTTCAAAAAAAGATAAATACATACTAAACTATCACTAAAAATTTTAGACTGAAATAAAATTAAATATGAAAGTACAAAAACTTGTAACTATCAAATAAGTATAAAATAAAATACGTAAAAAAGTAAAAAAAAGTATTTAATAATTATTTAAAAGAAGAACTAAGGGTAGGAAGAAAATGAGAACAAACAGAAGTTACACAAAAATGGCAGACAAACAGTTAGAAAGCTAGAGAAATTAGAAAAAAAGCAAAACAGACGAGAAATAAGAACGCAACAAGTTAAAAAATTAAAAATCTAAATTATTTTCAGAGACTAACCTATAAATAATATACAAATGTAAAAAAAGGAAAAAAAAAATGAATACAAGCTAAAAAGAAAATAAAAACAAATTCCTAAAACAGAAAAATAAGTAGAGAAATGAAAAAACATAAAATAAAATTATTTATGAACATGTCCTAAAATACAGTAAAATGGATATCTTTTCACAACGGATATTTTTGTAGCAACGTAACAAAACCTCTCATCAGCGGACACCTCTCCACAACAGACAATTTAAAAATTCTTCATCGGTGTCCGTTGTTGAGAGCTTTTACTGTAAATGATGAAATTGAGATATTCCTTGAAAATTTAGCTAGTTTTTAATCGATGAACCGTCGATATTCATCGTATTTCAAGCAATTTTTGAATTGAAGTTTGAAATATTTCCGTAAGACTTCGTTCGTAGAATTAATAAGGCGAGACAAAAAATCTGTTTTTTTTTGGCCAAGAATAAATAATAGAAGATGAGAAAAGGAAATTGTAATTTAAAGAGGACAACAATTAACAAAATGTAATAAAAAAACAAAAAAAAAACAAAAATTTAAAGGGATTCGTAAAAAGTTTTCTAAACTGCGTAATTTGTTAAAAATGTGCAAATGAGAGAATAAGGAGAAGCAACAAAGTAAATCAAAGAAAATAATAAATATACGAAAAATAAAAAAAGTAAAAAAATATAAAAAATACAAACTTTACGCATTTATTCAGTGAATTATAAAGGCATTTGTCTCACATATCTTGAGTCGAAAAAAAGTTTGTCGAAAAATTGAAAAGCCGGATCCCATTCCGAGGTGATTCCGTTTTGATGTGATGTGGAGTGTGAATTCGTGTGGCACAAAGTACAGTGAAATTGGTTCTCGGATTGTAGATATGTTTTAGTATGTAAATTGGTGTCGCAAGGAGCCGATCGGTCCCAAACCATGAATAGCAATTAGAGTGTTCGCTTGCCGCTATCAAGTCGACACTTACTAGGGGACCATATTCGCTTCATTGTTCGCCAATTGACAATTTTATCCACCAATCCAATATCTCACCGCCGCTCCAAGGGACCTACGTGACCGCTAATCACAGCAAACGCCAAAAAATTTTTCAGATAAAGTTATAAAAATCACACACCAGAACAACAAAAGCCAATTCGAGCTCCTCATCGCCGTGAAGTTGCGGCAAAAACCGCAGCCCGACGTGAGAACGAAATAAATCGCAATTTCAAATCTCATCAACGTTTACAAATAAGACCAGAAGCCTTCGGATTACATCGGCGATTTTATATCCAGTTTATATGTTTGTTTAGCGGCAGCAAACGTGAGCAAATCTTGCGGTTTTGTGGCTACGCCACCCGCACAACATGTTTACTTTAGAAAAATTCAAATTATCTCTGATCGACTATTTAATTGAGTTTCCGAAAACGCTTTGATCTTCAACCAACAATCATTGGAAATAAGTAATAAAAGCAAAAAGAAATTGCACGCAAATTGGGGTTTTTTCAAATCAGCGAAAGCAAAACACAGGCTGTGAGTAGACAGCAATTTACCTTGCGATATTCCTTAGTATTTTAATTAAAAAAACAACACCTTCTTTGGATAAAATATTTACATTTCCTACTAAACAATATTTTCAAAAAATAATTAGTAGAAAAAAAATCCCTATAATTTCTGGCTTTTTGTTCAAATTCAGTTTTTTTGAACCATACGTTAGTAAATGCGACTATAATAACGTAACAGTTCTTTACGGTTTTTACGTAAATACAACGTTAAATTAAGACGTTAAAATTGGTAAAAAGATGATTTAGACACTACGTAATATAAACGTAATTATATTATCAAATAAGAACGTTGCAAATATCAGCCGTTGTAACGTTAGAAAAACGTTAAATGTACGTCTGAGTTACTTTATTACCTATCATTTCCAATATTTTCAAAAAATAATTAGTAGAAAAAAATCCCTTTAATTTCTGGTTTTTTGTTGTCTTTTTATTTTATTTATATTTTGTTTTACGACATTAATAAAACCAAATTCAGTTTTTTTAAACCATTAATTATACGTTATTAAAGGCGATTATGATAACGTAAAAGTTCTTTACGTTTTTTACGTAAATACAACGTTAAATTAAGACGTGCTTTAAACGTTAAAATTGGTAAAAAGATGGTTTTGAAACTACGTAATATAAACGTAATCATATTACCAAATAACAACGTTGCAAATATCAGCCGTTGTAACGTTAAAAAATGCTAAATGAACGTCTGAGTGTTTACTGGGTCGTTATTTGCTCAATGTTTCTTTATTACCTTTCATTTCCATTAAACAATATTTTCAAAAAATAATTAGTAGAAAAAAATCCCTTTAATTTCTGGTTTTTTGTTGTCTTTTTATTTTATTTATATTGTTTTTTATTTATATTTTGTTTTACGACATTAATAAAACCAAATTCAGTTTTTTTAAACCATTAATTATACGTAATTAAAGGCGATTATGATAACGTAAAAGTTCTTTACGTTTTTTACGTAAATACAACGTTAAATTAAGACGTGCTTTAAACGTTAAAATTGGTAAAAAGATGGTTTTGAAACTACGTAATATAAACGTAATCATATTACCAAATAACAACGTTGCAAATATCAGCCGTTGTAACGTTAAAAAATGTTAAATGTACGTCTGAGTGTTTACTGGGTCGTTATTTGCTTAAAGTTTCTTTATTACCTTTCATTTCCTACTAGACAATATTTTCAAAAAATAATTAATAGAAAAAAATCCCTTTAATTTCTGGCTTTTTGTTGCCTCTTTATTTTATTTATATTGTTATGTTTATTCATATTTCGTTTCACGACATTAATAAAACCAAATTCAGTTTTTTTAAACCATTAATTATACGTTATCAAAGGCGATTATAATAACGTAAAAGTTCTTTACGTTTTTTACGTAAATATAACATTAAATTAAGACGTGCTTTAAACGTTAAAATTGGTAAAAAGATGGTTTTGAAACTACGTAATATAAACGTAATCATATTACCAAATAACAACGTTGCAAATATCAGCCGTTGTAACGTTAAAAAAACGTTAAATGTACGTCTGAGTGTTTACTGGGTTACCTTTAATAAGCAGCAGTTCGTGCTTGTTAATAAAAATTTATTTTTATTATGGTGTAAATATTTTTGCAATTTTTATTGTTTATCTTATTCACTATTGATTTACTATTGATTTTTCTTCGTTGATAATTAGAGAATTTTTTTCACTCAGTTGTCCTTTGTTTACTTTTTTCAGTGCTGATAACTCGTTTTCTTTATTATTCTTTTTGTTTTTTTTTTCTGTTGTTTGCATTCTCTTCTGTCAGTTTATTTACCTTTAACTTTTAAATTTCAATAAAATACAAGTACACAAAAAATTCGAACATTTCCAAAATTTCTAATTCTAAAAGTGAAAAAGATGTAATTAGAATTTGTAATGTATAGACGGAAGGTACAAAAAGAAAAAAATATCAATATACAAATGTAACTTTTCTAAGTGATACAAACACTAAAAGTGCAAAAATGGAAATTAGCAAAAAAGTGAAAAAAAATAAATAAAAGAAAAGATATGGATGAAAGCACAAGTTAAAAAAAATACCAGCAAACATAAAATAATGCAGTACTTACAAAACAGCAATTCGTAAACAAAGAAACTTTTTTATTTATTTTCATTTTATTTTCTTTGAACATTTTTAAAGTTTTTCATTGTTCTTTTCTCTTACCCTTGTCGTCTTCATTTTTTCTATTTTTTCTGTTCGTTTATAGTGTTTAAATTGAATTTTAAAACATTTGTTCTATATACTTTAATTTTTTTGTAGTTATTTTTTAAAACACCTAAGTTCAAAACGAAATCAAAATTTGTTTCATGTTTTTTTCTTAAGATATTTGAACGATTTTTTTATTTTGCTTCTTACTCTATATTATTCTCGATTTTTTTATTTTGCTTATTACTCTACATTATTCTATCATAATTTTATTTTTTTTTATTTTTTGTTTTACTTTTACTTTCTTACTTACTAAATTTGCTCTTCTATGGATTTTCCTTTTACTTTGGACAATTTATCGTATTCAGAAAATAAGTTTTTCGTTATTATTTTCGGTTTGTTTTTTGCGTATTTTGGCGAAACTGTGCCGGTAATGGCGACATTAAAACACCCAGTCTCTAATTCTTCGTTATAAAGCAGCCGAAACGAACTTAATGTAATGTAAAGTGTAGCGAATAAAGAGAATAAAGGGTCGGTTTGATAAACGAGCCCGCAAAGAATTCATTTACAGCTAATTTCGACGGCGACAAACCCTATTGTGACCGAATTCTCTCTTGTATGTGGAGTCGTTAGCTAAGTAACGCGGGAAATTAAGAGGGCTTCTTTCACTCAGACCGGAAACAATACATATACGCATTCATCTTCCGGAGTTTGCCGCCCACAGGAGCTTTCTTTTATTGCCGACGGAATCATATATCACCACATGACTATTTCTCTTCGTTGCAATTTTAATTCCGCCGAAAAACTCTAATTGCTTTAAAGCAGCGACAGTCCAATAAATTATACATGGAGATAAAAGTTGTTCGGACGGAGACTGAAAAATTGAAAGGGCTTTTAGGGTAAATTTAAAAAGGATTTCAAACAAGAGAGTGGATTTGTGGAGGTCACGGAATAGAGTGAGTGAGTCAGTAAATGTAGTAAAGTGAGCTGATACACGCTGAAAGGCCAAAAGCCACATGAGAATACAAGTTCCGGTCCCGATCACTGAACACTGATAGGGCCCTTTTAGTGGCCGAGCAAATCGCTCTAGAATTATTTATATTCTCGACAAATTACCTCTTCTAACTTACCGATCAAAATCTGAAAGCACGACTTCAAAGAAAAACCAATCTCGGACCGGCCGCTTCCACCACCCATCATAAATATTAAAAAGGTCGAATAAAATACTCATTATTGTAGTGATATAATTATATTCTTATCCAAAAATATACAGGGTGTTCCGTCTATATCCCACATTAGATTTGATTACAACCATAATCTCTTGAAAAAATTTTCAAGATGGTGACACTTCCGCTTATACCGGAAGTCGCTATCAACTTCCTTATTTTAAATGGAAAGCTATATTTTTAATGCATTCTTGGATTACTAGAGTTATTTTAAGGTAAATTTTGCTGTTTACGAAATATTTAGGGTTTTAAAATTTTTTTGGATTTTTTTTGGATTTTGAAAAATTAGGAAATTTTTTTTAGCTGATTTAAAAAAAGAAAGCCTAGATGTTTCCTTTGGTGTTTTCAAATTTCTAAAAAAAAATAACAAACCCCAAACGTTTAAAGTTAAGTTTTCAGAAATTTAAGCACCCATAACTCAAATTTTCCAAATAAAATGCCACATGTTTTATTTCATTAAATCGTAGATAATTTAATTTTGCATCGATCTATATTAGCATTTCATACTTAAGTTTAATAGTTTTAAAGTTAACAATAACTTTTTGTTGGGATTGAATGATTTATTAGCTAATAGGCCTTTTATCATAGCTTGCCATGGAAACCAGAAAAACAATGTGAGAAAATAAAGTTTTTTAAAGCAATATTCAATGAATTTATTTTGTTTTCACAAAACGGACAACACAATTTTGAACAGAGTTTGTCGTTTGTTTAATCAGAAATGTTTTCATGGCAAACTATGCCAAAATAGCTGTGGTTACTAAGAAATTTTCTACAATGTCAAAAAAACCTACATAACTTGAAAATAATCACAGATAGGTATAGGGAATGCTAATACAGATCGATGCAGAAAAAAATTCTCCTCCATCTAGTAAAATAAAAATCGGGACATCCCATTTGAAAAAATTAAGTTACGGCTACTTGAAGTTGTCCAAACTTAACCTTAAAATTTTTGGGTTTGTTAACTTCTTTTCCAATTTTGAACACACAGGAGAACAGACACAGGCCTTCTCTATTAATTCTCCAAATATTATTTCGAAATCTCTAAAACTAAGCGAGTTACCGATTTTTTAAGTGACAGGTGCAAATGCAAAAATTTTCCAAAAATCTGAAATATCTCGAAAACGGTCAAACTTAGGTATAGGGAAAGCTGATAAAAACGGCCTTAAAATAACTCAATTAAGCCAAAACCGCAGTAAAAAACATAGCTTTCCATTTAAAATAAGAAAGTTGATAGCGACTTCCGGTATAACCGGAAGTGCCACCATCTTGAAAATATCTTCATTGAACAGAACTCAACGGATTATGGCTGAGTACCTACTTTCAAATAAATATCTTCATTAGAACTTTCAATATTTTTTGATTATACAGGGTGTCCCCAAAAATTATGATCCCTATTTTTTTTAAAACGGTTCGAGGATTACTTGAAAATAAATTGTAAACACCCTGTGCAATAAAGATTTCTAAAACATTAGGTACCTATAGGATTAACTTTGAGAAAAGTCAACAAAAATAATATGAAAAAAATAAAAATTAATCGTAGAGACAAAGGATAGATGAGGAATACTTAATAGTCTAAGAAAAATTAAAAAGGCTGTTCGTTCCGAGTAAAGTGCGACTAACCTATTTGCTACAGTAGCTCTAATACATGGTATTAATGTTTCCCATGTAACATTAGGGGAGATCGAACAATATCAACCGTCGTTCAGGGGTGTTGCAGTGTCCAAGTGGCACTTAATTCCGCTTTTATTGTAGTGAATAGGCCACACTCCATTAATAATTGTATTCAAACCCACAGTTAACTACTAATTTATATAACGTGTAAGGTCCCTAAACTGCCTGCACTCGCCTTGGAGCACAATCAATCATCAAAAATTTACATCGACTATTACATACAAATAACGTAGGAAAAGAGTGCAAATAAAGACGTTAGAAGAAAAAGCTGCATAAGAGCAGTTTGATCAAGGGTCACGCAACGAGTGGATTAAACAGTATCCAATCAAGTTCACAGTCACTTCGCACCACTTATCGACCTCACCATCATTGAGAACATGCCGCACGCACTCGCAAACCCCTGCCTGCACCCGGCACTCGGCATTTAGCACACGTGAACACTCCAACAAATTAAGATTAAGTGTCTATTACTTGATACAAATGACGCTGCGTGAAGAATGGACTGACTTTTGACTCGACTTCGAGAGCCTACTTGATTCACCAAACAGTTTTCAATTATTTTAAAGCAATAAAGATTTCAATAAATTGTAGTAATTCCATTTATTTACAACTCGTAAATATTATACAAAATCTCCAACCAACTAGGACCTCTGGAACAAACGAAAATCTGCTATCATACAGGGTGGAGTCACTGATAAGGGCGTGCTCGATTGCACCTACACTGTCAAAGATATCGAAATGAATCTTAAATTATTTTGGCCTATACAGGGTGTTTTATTTTTACAATGCAGCCTATAACATAGTTTTTTTTAATGGCACCCCTGTATATTTGTACATGTTTAAATGTGCCTTTTTTGGGCTTTATAAATCAGTTTAGTTCTTGCAATTTGCTTTAACCATTCTGAAGTTATTTAATTTTTTCTACAATTTAGTGCGTCTGCAGGCACATTATTAAAAAATCGCAGTGTGCTTGGTTTTCAAGATATTGGGTTGGGATTTTGTCTGTGTGTAAACAACTGTCGGGGGTATCTTTCGGCAAGAAGACTGGCCATTTACATTGTGGCATTACCATGGTGTGACACATTCATTTTGGTAAACTTTGAAGGACTATAACTTGATTTTTTTAAATAGCACTCTTTGTATTTTATTACTGAATATTATTCAGCATCTCATTTTCCTCTTAATTTTTTTCCCAAAAGTTGATAGTTTCGGAGATATCTCGATTTTTCTGAAAAATGCACATAAAATCGCTTGGATACCAACGTAGTGTGCCATGTAAAACAATACATTCTGACATAACAACATCAGACTGGCGTTTTTTGTACGTGACGTTTTGATTTTGTTGTGAAAATGAATTTTTCATGTAAATTGCAACACATCTCATCGAGATATAAACTTTAATTTTGATAAAAAATCATTAAATAAAAATGAAAAAAAAACGACGGCACTACTAGAGAAAATATGCAGGAAAGAATTAAAAAAGCTTTTCGAAGAATTGATCAAGTCACTTTAGAAGCGGTGAATTTTTAAAAAGAATTGACCAATCTAGTACTTTATTGCTTAAGAAAGCCGCCATTTTAAACCGTTTTGTAACTGCAAGTAATATGTTATCGCTGTTGGTTTGTTATACTTCGGTTTTTTATTTACTTATTTCTCCATTGTAAATTTCTGTCATTTTTATTTATTAATTTCTTGTCAAAATTTTATTAAAATTTATGTCTAGATGATGCATTTTACGCGAAAAATTCATTTTCACAATAAAATCATAACATGACGTACTATAAACGCCATTTTGACATTACTATGTCAAAATGTATTGTTTTTCATAGCACGCTACATTAGTATCTAAGAGATTTTGTGATTTTTCAGAAAAACCGAATTATCTCCTTAACTATCAACTTTTGGAAAAAAACTAAAGAGGTAAAAACAATGTAAAATGAGACGCTGAATAATAATAAGTAATAAAATACAGGAGATGCTATTTAAAAAAATCAAGTTATGGTCCTTCAAAATTTACCAAAATGAATGTGTCACAGCAAGGTGATGCTACAATGTAAATGTATGGTCTTGTCACCAAAAGATACCTCAGACATTTGTTTACCCAAGGACAAAGTCCCAACTTGATACCCCAAAAACCAAGGCCACTCCGATTTTTTAATAATGTGCCTGCAGACGCACTAAATTGTAGAAAAAATTAAATAACTTTGGAACGGTTAAAGCAAATTGCAAAAACTAAACTGATTTATAAAGCCCAAAAAGTGCACATTTAAACATGTACAAATATACAGGGGGTGTCATTAAAAAAATAATGTTAAAGGCTGCACTGTAAAACTAAAGTATCCTGTACCGGGCAAATTCATCTTAGGGCGTACACTTTGACTTCCCATTTGCAGTGCAATTTAATTCATTTCGATATCTTTGACAGTGTAGGTGCAATCGAGCACGCCCACATCAATGACTCACCCTGTATATTATTCAAAATTCTTCAATTACGGCACTTTTCCCCAAAGACTGAATAATTGTTCAAAAATGTGATAGAAATTCGGTTCAAATTATCACTTGCTTTCTTTTTTTTGCTACATACAGGGTGAGGCAATTATCGGAAAAAGCTTCATAACTTGTTTATTTTTAGAGATATTGACGTTTTCTTTTTTTTTAGATCATAGCTACGTTTCTGCGGCATATTTTAAAAATATTGCGGAGTAGTTACATACATCATACAGGGTGTTTGAATTAAAAAAAAAAACATTAAAGTTATGTTTTTGATGAAAGAAATGAGCCAGAATGCAGTGTATTGTCTTTTCCATCACGAAACTTTAAAACCGTTTAAAAGACGTTCGGTGTGTAAAGAGTGACGCACCCTTAGTGTTAAAGCGTCCTAATTGTCGGCGACAACACCAGTTCTTTGCGGGGGCGTTCGGAGAACCCAAGCAGCGTGTCTTGTTGGCGTTCGTCCTTATCTTCCAACTGTACGTGTTCTGGATACCTTAATTTACCAGCCCACATTAGACACTCCTTTTGTCTCTTTCGCTCCCACACCCAGCCGCCCATCTTCCCTCCTTATCGCAACAACATGATGGATCGTTGTCACTTATCAATACATGCATTTGTTGATTGTCTGTTTTTTAAATGAGATTGCTTTTACGGCCCAGAATTTGTCAAGTGTTGACCTTGACGCGCTGACCAATTTCGTTTCGTCATTAAAGCTCTCCCATCCTCATGGACGAGGGGACGAGCGAACGGAACCAGTGGACCGGAAGTGTTAACTCTGCGTTATTAGCTCTGTATTAGCACACCCCATGAGACGACAAACAGCATTACGGGGGCGACGGCCAACCCCTGCTGCATTAGCCTGACTCAGTTTGTTTAACGAAGATTGTTTGTTGCTCGGATTTTGTTGAATATTTGACGTGCAATTTTTCTATTTCCTCCGGGAGTGGCTAACATCATTTGCTGCTTCACGCCGCTTGTATGAACGTGGTAAATTGGCTTCACTAATATACACAGTCCGGTGGACACTGGGGAGCGACATTTTTATTGGCAATTTGTCTGCCTTTATTATTATAGAGTTCGCTGACAACAGCGCGGAAGAATTTACGTTACATTTCACACAAATAGCAAAATTCAACAGATTCGAGACCGCCACGAAATTTGGGTTTTCATACATAACTTGTAAACGAAAAATAAGAAATAAAATCAAAAGATGATTAAAGAATCTGTACGAAAGAAAATAAAAAAATAATAAAAAAAGCGAAAATTTAAAGAAGAGAGTAAAAGAAAAGCAAAGAAATACAAACATAAACCATAGAAAACAAATTAAAAAACGGAGTACAGAATGTATAAACAACGAAAATGGAGAATGGCTTGAAAGGAAAATTAAAATAAGAACGAAATACAAAATACTGTAGAAATGTTGTAAAGAAATTAGATTGCAAGAATAAAGCCAGAAAACAAAGAGAAACTTGAAAAGCGAAAAATGGAAGAAGAAAGTAAAAAAAATAATAAAAATAAATAATAAAAAGAAAGACTGAAGAAAATTTACACACATTAAAAAAAGCAACAAAAAAACAAAAAAAGATATATGATCGGAAGAAAAAATTCAAATAAGGACTGAATTAAGTGTACAAAAATTGCAAAAATAAAGACAATAAAAAAAATCAAAGAATTAAATGAAAAATTTAAATAACTAAGGATTGTTCTTTCTTCTGTCAACAGAAATCTGATATGGTTTTATATTACTTTTATATTGAATTACATAGTGTTAAAGAAATAAGTAAAAAAATAAAATATAAGTAAAAAGAGAAAAAAAGCAAAAACAATTAAAAAAATAAAGATAAGGACAGAATATATAATCTGGAGAATTGTTACAAATGAATAGAATAAGTCTTAGAGACAAAATAGCAAAGGAAGATCCTAAAAAAGGAAGAAAAAATAAGAAATGTGAGATAATATATTAAAGAATAAAGGAGTTAAAGAAAATACAACAAATGGCCAATGAACTAAAAGACATAAGAAACAAAGATGCCAAAGAACAAAAAAATAGGAAGGTTGTGGAAAGAAGTTTAACAGCATAGTGAAGAACAAAAACACAAAATTTGGACAAAGAAACGTCAGGTTCCATACTAATGGTGAAAACAACATAAAATAATAGTAAAATTATCAAAAACAAGAAAAAATAAGAAAATTTGTAGTACAATGATAAAAAAAGCGAGGCTGAAAGAGAGGAATTAGAATGATTAGGAAGATTCTGGCATAGTGTGACATCATAATAATTAATGATAAAAAAATAGCCAGAAAGTTAAAACAACAAATAAAGAAAGTAATTGAATATAAATACTGTAGAACTGTAGAAAGTAAAAAAAAGATAAAAAAGAGTGAAATCAAAAAAAAAGAACGTAAATATTGACATTATAGTAAGAAATACAAATTAATACATAGAGCTGGACAAAGAAATGTTAAGTTCTATAGCAATAAAAAAAAGAGGAAATACAAAAAAAAACACAAGAAAACATAAGAATAAATGAAGAAACGAACGGAGTTAAAAATACTAGAAAGAAATTAGAAAGCAAAATTTGCTTATGAACAAAAAACAAACGAAAGAAAGAAACAAGAAAGACCACTTTGGTTTAATATAATAATAAAAAAGCGCAAAAAACTGTTACCGGAAACGTCAGTCTACATAGACGTAATTAAAAGTAGAAAAAAAGCAGAAAGAAACTGAGAATTAGGTTGAAGAAAGAAGAACATAATAATGAAGAAAATTAAAAGAACTAAATTAAGAGGAAAAACAGCTTGATTTCTTTTGATTTTCTCAAGGTTCCTCTTATTTTTTTCCGTGATTTTCTCAATTTTGTACACCAATTTCCTCTGCGGTTTACTTCTCCAGAAAAACAGAAAAAATAAACGAACAATGTTCAAAATCAAATGGCTCATGGACAAAAAAAAACAGAAAAAACCGACATGCAAGAGAAGGATTTGAAACATTGAGAAATAAAAAAATAAAAAACATTGAGAAAAAAACAGGCAGAAACGAGAAAAAGAGTGACATTTTGAAAAAAAAAACCAGTGTTTCTGAAAAAAAAGTCATAAAAGTAAAAAAACATAGATAGAGCAATGGAAAAAAAGAAATAAATTGTGGTTAAAAACGAAGAAGAAAATGTAGAAAAAAAAAGAACAAAAGGCGAGAAATATGAATTTCGTGGACGAAAGATATGAATGAACAAGAGTTTGAAAAATAATTACGCATGTTTGATCAAAAAAAAAAAAATCGCCCCCAACATCGCGCAAAATTTGCGTAACGCGTCCGAACGCCGTTCATCTCGTATTGGAAGCGAGAGGGTTAGCTTTGTGGACCCTTCGTAACCGGATATGTTTACCAGAAAGCTCGATCCGGAGTCCCAATCCATGAATAACAATGCGACCGATTCCAGGGTGCGCCGCTTCAATCATCTTATCGGCAAAACACATCGTGAACATGTGGATGGAATCCCAACTCGACCCCAGATATCAAATAACTATTTTGCTTTGCAGTTTCATCACATTTGAATGATATTTTCTTCCTGGATCCAACCTTTACCTGAGCTGCTGGCGGCTGCCATGCGGAAGGATTGCTTCGCAGCTTTTGTAATAACATACGTGGATCAAATATCGAAACAAGCCAAGCAGTGATTGAAACAATAAAAATATAAATGCATTACATGAAAAAAATACGCAAACTTGTTCCAACGGAAGTACAATGCAAAAAAAAAGACACATAATAATTAAATCAGCAACAATTTTTTTTATTAATTTTATTAAAACATTATCTTTATTTTATTTTCCTTCCGAGAGTATTATATGCAACCCAGTATACTTAGAATTTGTTTCTCCTGCCTGCAACAGAGGCCGCTCACAAAGCTACAGAATTCTGCTATAGACTGGTTTTTAACTGTCCTCATAGAGAGCGCAGTTGTTCCAATTTCCGTCTAAGTTTTCAAAGCAAATGATTGTATTTGTATAAACATTATGCAAAAACTTTATCGTAAACTATATTTTAAAAAATTTCAAAGTTTTACTAAATTTTTCAAAACGCTGCGAATACATACAGACGCAAAAAAAATGTTAAGAAAAAAGTTGTAGAGAAAAATTTCCTATGAAAAAGTCCAAGAAAGGTCCCAGAGTCGTTTAAAAATGCACAAGCCACGAATTTGCTTCATTTTACCAGTGGCCAGGTATTGGAAACTTAATTTACACCTAAACCGTTGAAGATAGAAATATAGTGTTGTAGAATTTTTTGTAGAAAATTTAATTCTCTACAACTTTGTTCCTCACACTTTTTTTGTATCTTCAACCGTATTCGCAGCATTTGCAAAAATATAAAGTAAAACGCAAATTTTTTGCGCACCGTCGCATATTTACCAAAACACTGTGAATACGGTTGAAAATATAAAAAAACTGTAAGGAACAAAGTTATAAAGAATTAAATTTACTACAAAAATTTCGCAAAACCGTTTTACTATTGTAAACCATTTAGGCCCTAAAGTCATTCAAAAACGCTTAAGCCACGGATTTTACCGGTGGTCAAGTTAATTTGCACCTAAACCGTTTAATATAGAAATATAATGTCGGGGACTTTTTTGTAGAAAATTTAATTCTCTACAACTTTGTTCCTTACACTTTTTTTGTATCTTCAACCGTATTCGCAGCATTTGCAAAAATATAAGATAGAACGCAAAATGATAATTTTTGCGCACGGTCGCATATTTACCAAAACGCTGGGAATACGGTTGAAGATATCAAAAAACTGTAAGAAACACAGTTGTAGAGAATTAAATTTACTACAAAAATTTTGCAAAATCATATTATTATCGTAAACCATTTAGGCCCTAAAGTCATTCAAAAATGCTTAAGCGACGGATTTTGCCGATGGTCAAGTTAATTTACACCTAAACCGTTGAAGATAGGAATATGATGTCGCGGACTTTTTTGTAGAAAATTTAATTCTCTACAACTTTGTTCCTCACATTTTTTTTGTATCTTCAACAGTATTCGCAGCATTTGCAAAAATATAAGGTGGAACGCAAATTGATGATTTTGTGCGCACCGTCGCATATTTACCAAAACGCTGGGAATACGGTTGAAGATACAAAAAAGTTGCAGAGAACAAAGTTGTAGAGAATTAAATTTTCTACAAAAAAGTCCGCGACACGATATTTCCATCTTTAACGGTTTAGGTATAAATTAACTTTCCGTTACTTGAACAGCGGTAAAATGAACAAATCGGGCGCCTCGGCGTCTTTCGGGCCTAAACTATTGACGGTGGACATATAGGCTTGCGGACTTTTTTATAGAAAATTTAATTCTCTACAACTTTTTTCCAAACGTTTTTCCTATATCTTTAACCGTATTGGCAGCGTTTTGAAAAATACGAAACCACGCGCGAATTTTAAGTTTTAAATATTTTTTTCTCATCTTTCTTATAAAAATTTCAGTGGTTAGTTTTTTTCAAGCTGTTAAGAGTGCAAAACTCAACATTTCTGCATTTTTTAAATTAATTAAAACGATTTGGCGGAGAAGCGCCCCCATTTTTACTCTGCCGTACTATCTCTTTGGGTACGATTTTGTACCTACCTCGTGTCGCCTCCTAAGTTATAGTCCTCCGTAGTCTCATGAGATGTTAAAATTGAAGCAAAATTCATGAAATTGGGGTAAAGGGAGAGAAAGAACGCAACGTTACACTTAAATTTTAATTTGACATAAGATTAGGTAGCTGATTGGGTTTTTGAACACATATTTCGACAGTAAAACTGCAATGTATAGGTACTATTCAATACTTATTCATCTTATGTACTTACATAATAGTTTCAATAAACAGTTTGTCATTCAACTAACATAAAGTGCCTTATAGACTAAACCCAGTCATACCCCATTTTGAGCCGTAATGGGGTATGACCGTTTCTCAACACTTTCTTCCTCCAGCAACGTACGACTGCAAAAATCGTGCGTTCAACTTCATTAAAACAACTTTCAAATGTGAGACATTATTGTATCTTGTGTAGAGTGTGTACCTAGCCTAGAACGTGAAACTGGAAGTTGCTTTAACGATTTGCCTCATCGTCGGAACTAAACAAGACAACGTGTAATAAAATCAAGTAGCAAATAACATACTTAGAGCATTTTAACAACTAACACGTAATAATATTGCTAGACATTAATATAGGGTCACAACTATTGGCGTAACAATTCAACTGAATCAGAGCTCCGGGAACAGAATTTGGCAATTCCAGCGTCAGTTGAACCAAAAGTTGATATGTTGCAAACGCTGCAACGTGCCAATAACATGAATTCATTGTTTGTCGTCAGTACAACCTCTTTAGAATCGTTTTAACCGTCCATCTCGTTATAACATTAACTACAAAACTAACTACCAAATTATTATCCCACTCACTAACACAACACCATCCTGGGATGGCAACAAACTGAAATTTCTCGTCAATCAGTGATTTCCAAGCACCGCGTCTCATTTATCACTAACTTTCTATCACAACATTTAGAATTTATTAAAGTGTCGTAATCATAATAAAGCTCTGTACCAAAAACGCCCTATTATGAACTCCATTTTACCTAGAGAACATTTAAAAAGCAGTCGCTTGGAACGTTCTGTTGAGCAACCGAACCAAACCGAACCGAACCCCTAAATTTATCACTAAGAATAAACACATTGAGCGATTTTCTCACTATAAGGTAACAAGTTGCTAAGCACTCTTAGCTCACAATCGTGTTGACGAACAGTCAAAGAAAAAACACCAAAAATGAATACTAGTAACGAAAATCCCTGACTAAAGATTCGTGTGAATTGACTTAAAAAACCTGTCGCGCGACAGTTTGTGTATCACTTTTTTACACAATTTTATATTGTCTTAACAATTAACCGAAATAAACGGGAGAGAGGGCTCTGTCGAGCGCTAGAACCAGTCACAAGCCACCAAAAGTGGCTCGATTTCGTATTTTTCGATAAAACCCTCTCTGGTGTACCTACCTATTTTAAGCGCCGCCTCACAACAAAAATATTAGGTGGAACGCAAAATGATGATTTTTGCGCACGGTCGCATATTTACCAAAACGCTGGGAATACGGTTGAAGATACAAAAAAACTGTAAGGAACAAAGTTGTAGAGAATTAAATTTACTACAAAAATTTCGCAAAATCATATTATTATCGTAAACCATTTAGGCCCTAAAGTCATTCAAATATGCTTAAGCGACGGATTTTGCTGGTGTTCGAGTTAATTTGCACCTAAACCGTTGAAGATAGGAATATAATGTCGCAGACTTTTTTGTAGAAAATTTAATTCTCTACCACTTTGTTCCTCACACTTTTTTTGTATCTTCAACCGTATTCGCAGCATTTGCAAAAATATAAGGTAGAACGCAAATTGATGATTTTTTGCGCACCGTCGCATATTTACCAAAACGCTGGGAATACGGTTGAAGATACAAAAAAGTTGCAAAAAACAAAGTTGTAGAGAATTAAATTTTCTACAAAAAAGTCCGCGACACCATATTTCCATCTTCAACGGTTTAGGCATGAATTAACTTTCAGTTAGTTAAACACCGGTAAAATGAACAAATCGGGCGCCTCGGTGTCTTTAGGGCCTAAACCGTTGACAATGGACATATGGTGTCGCAGACTTTTTTATAGAAAATTTAATTCTCTACAACTTTCTTCCAAACGTTTTTCCTGTATCTTTAACCGTAGTCGCAGCGTTTTGAAAAATACGAATCCAAGGGCGAATTTTCAGTTTTAAATATTTTTTTTCTCACGTTTTTTATAAAAATTTCAGTGGTCAATTTTTCTCAAGCTGTTAAGAGTGCAAAATTTAACATTTCTGCATTTTTTAAATTAATTAAAACGATTTGGCGCCTAAGCGCCCCCATTTTTACTCTGCCGTACTATCACTTTGGGTACAATTTTGTACCTACCTCGTTTCGCTTCCTAAGTTATAGTCCTCCGTAGTCTCATCCGATGTTAAAATTGAAGCAAAATTCATGAAATTGGGGTAAAGGGAGAGAAAGAACGCAACGTTACACTTAAATTTTAATTTGACATAAGATTAGGTAGCTGATTGGGTTTTTGAACACATATTTCGACAGTAAAACTGCAATGTATAGGTACTATTCAATACTTATTCATCTTATGTACTTACATAATAGTTTCAATAAACAGTTTGTCATTCAACTAACATAAAGTGCCTTATAGACTAACCCAGTCATACCCCATTTTGAGCCGTAATGGGGTATGACCGTTTCTCAACACTTTCTTCCTCCAGCAACGTACGACTGCAAAAATCGTGCGTTCAACTTCATTAAAACAACTTTCAAATGTGAGACATTATTGTATCTTGTGTAGAGTGTGTACCTAGCCTAGAACGTGAAACTGGAAGTTGCTTTAACGATTTGCCTCATCGTCGGAACTAAACAAGACAACGTGTAATAAAATCAAGTAGCAAATAACATACTTAGAGCATTTTAACAACTAACACGTAATAATATTGCTAGACATTAATATAGGGTCACAACTATTGGCGTAACAATTCAACTGAATCAGAGCTCCGGGAACAGAATTTGGCAATTCCAGCGTCAGTTGAACCAAAAGTTGATATGTTGCAAACGCTGCAACGTGCCAATAACATGAATTCATTGTTTGTCGTCAGTACAACCTCTTTAGAATCGTTTTAACCGTCCATCTCGTTATAACATTAACTACAAAACTAACTACCAAATTATTATCCCACTCACTAACACAACACCATCCTGGGATGGCAACAAACTGAAATTTCTCGTCAATCAGCGATTTCCAAGCACCGCGTCTCATTTATCACTAACTTTCTATCACAACATTTAGAATTTATTAAAGTGTCGTAATCATAATAAAGCTCTGTACCAAAAACGCCCTATTATGAACTCCATTTTACCTAGAGAACATTTAAAAAGCAGTCGCTTGGAACGTTCTGTTGAGCAACCGAACCAAACCGAACCGAACCCCTAAATTTATCACTAAGAATAAACACATTGAGCGATTTTCTCACTATAAGGTAACAAGTTGCTAAGCACTCTTAGCTCACAATCGTGTTGACGAACAGTCAAAGAAAAAACACCAAAAATGAATACTAGTAACGAAAATCCCTGACTAAAGATTCGTGTGAATTGACTTAAAAAACCTGTCGCGCGACAGTTTGTGTATCACTTTTTTACACAATTTTATATTGTCTTAACAATTAACCGAAATAAACGGGAGAGAGGGCTCTGTCGAGCGCTAGAACCAGTCACAAGCCACCAAAAGTGGCTCGATTTCGTATTTTTCGATAAAACCCTCTCTGGTGTACCTACCTATTGTACGTGCCGTCTCACAAGTCGAAGACTAAATGCGCTCGTCTTTAGTATCTGTAGGAAAAGAAAAATATCTCACTCCCAAAATTTGCAGCAAACACTACCACACATCTCGTTACAACATAAAATTGGGGATTTTGGGAGAAAAAGACATTTTTCTTTCACTCTTTATGTTATAACGAGATTGGACTACGTGACTAGGACTACGAGATAAGCGTGCAGTCGATCAGAAGCGAATTGGTAGATAATTGACTCGGTTACAGGACTATGTGCGGTTTTGTAGCAAGCGTTGGATTGTCTAATTTTTTTAACGAATTGGTTTAGTTTCATTTTTAGCCAGAGTTATTGTCGGATAAAACAGTCGTCCTAAACTTATAAAAATAGCTTCGTTCTCCGATTTTGATTTTACGTCCAGTTGAAAACTAAAAAGGTAGTGTTTTTTTTATTTTTTTAGTTGTTTTTTTTAAGTGTTATTTTTAACAATTTAACAGGGTAGGCACATATCGTTTGTTTTCATAGATAGCTTTCGCTAAATTCGATATCTGATTGACTGCATCTTGACGAGCGAGTATAGATTGAAATGCCGCCCCCGAAGGCTGAGTCGGAGGTGCCGGCGTCTGTAATGAAGTCCGCTACAATAAGCGTCTCTTTACCTTGGGTCAACGTCGAAGGCGGCACACCACTCTTGGCCTCCTTCTCGGCCAATTTCTCTTTCAACAGCTTAATCTTCTCCTCCTTCTGCAAAAAAAATACAGCATTTTTTGTTTTGTTCGAGATTTTTGCAAAAATTGACAAGTGTCCTACGCTCAAATAAATTTATTTGCTCATTTAGTTGCAAATTTGGAAGCAAATCAATTGTTGGGTTACAAAAAAGTCAAAAATTGGGCAAAATTTTCGAACTTATTTGTAATTTCCATTTTTTTTTTGTAACACGAAAGTATTTATCGCATGTGATTGAAGAATTTATTTATTTACAATACGTCAAACTCACTTGTTTTTTTTGTAATTTTTTTGTTTTTTACTTTTTTATAACATAGAAAGTGTGCTAAGCTCAAATAAATTTATTTGCTCATTTAATAGCAAAATTGGGAGCAAATCAATTGGTTTCTCGATATGTTAACATTGTTACGTTGCTTAAACATACAAAAAAGTCAAAAATTGAGCAAAATTTTCGAACTTATTTGTGATTTCCATTTTTTTTTGTAACAGAAATAAGTGTGTATCGCATGTGATTGAAGGATTTATTTATTTACAAGTCAAAATGCCGCTTGTTTTTTTAAATTTATATTGTTTTTTAATTAATTTGGCGAGACTTTATTTATAACTCAGCAAAGTGTCCTACGCTCAAATAAATTTATTTGTTCATTTATTCACAAAATTGGGGACAAATCAATTGGTTTCTCGATATGTTAACATTGTTACGTTGCTTAAACATACAAAAAAAGTCAAAAATTGAGCAAAATTTTCGAACTTATTTGTGATTTCTATTTTTTTTTGTAAGAGAAATAAGAGTGTACCGCATGTGATTGGAGGATTTATTTATTTACAAGTCAAACTCGCTTGTTTTTTTTTAATTTATATTGTTTATTACTTATTTTGCGAGAATTTATTTACAACACAGCAAAGTATCCTACATTCAAATAAATTTATTTGTTCATTTATTCGCAAAATTGGGAGCAAATCAATTGGTTACTCGATATGTTAACATTGTTACGTTGCTTAAACATACAAAAAAGTCAAAAATTGAGCAAAATTTTCGAACTTATTTGTGATTTCCATTTTTTTTTGTAACAGAAATAAGTGTGTATCGCATGTGATTGAAGGATTTATTTATTTACAAGTCAAAATGCCGCTTGTTTTTTTAAATTTATATTGTTTTTTAATTAATTTTGCGAGACTTTATTTATAACTCAGCAAAGTGTCCTACGCTCAAATAAATTTATTTGTTCATTTATTCACAAAATTGGGGACAAATCAATTGGTTTCTCGATATGTTAACATTGTTACGTTGCTTAAAAATACAAAAAAAGTCAAAAATTGAGCAAAATTTTCGAACTTATTTGTGATTTCTATTTTTTTTTGTAAGAGAAATAAGAGTGTATCGCATGTGATTGGAGGATTTATTTATTTACAAGTCAAACTCGCTTGTTTTTTTTTAATTTATATTGTTTATTACTTATTTTGCGAGAATTTATTTACAACACAGCAAAGTGTTCTACGCTCAAATAAATTTATTTGCTCATTTAATAGCAAAATTGGGAGCAAATCAATTGGTTTCTCGATATGTTAACATTGTTACGTTGCTTAAAAATACAAAAAAAGGCAAAAATTGAGCAAAATTTTCGAACTTATTTGTGATTTCCATTTTTTTGTAAGAGAAATAAGTGTGTATCGCATGTGATTGAAGGATTTATTTATTTACAAGTCAAAATGCCGCTTGTTTTTTTAAATTTATATTGTTTTTTAATTAATTTTGCGAGACTTTATTTATAACTCAGCAAAGTGTCCTACGCTCAAATAAATTTATTTGTTCATTTATTCACAAAATTGGGGACAAATCAATTGGTTTCTCGAAATGTTAACATTGTTACGTGGCTTAAAGATACAAAAAAGTCAAAAATTGGGCAAAATTTTCAAACTTATTTGTGATTTCCATTTTTTTTGTAAGAGAAATAAGTGTGTATCGCATGTGATTGAAGGATTTATTTATTTACAAGTCAAAATGCCGCTTGTTTTTTTAAATTTATATTGTTTTTTAATTAATTTTGCGAGACTTTATTTATAACTCAGCAAAGTGTCCTACGCTCAAATAAATTTATTTGTTCATTTATTCACAAAATTGGGGACAAATCAATTGGTTTCTCGAAATGTTAACATTGTTACGTGGCTTAAAGATACAAAAAAGTCAAAAATTGGGCAAAATTTTCAAACTTATTTGTGATTTCCATTTTTTTTTTGTAACAGAAATAAGTGTGTATCGCATGTAATCGATGGATTTATTTATTTACAAGTCAAACTCGTTTGTTTTTTTTTAATTTATATTGTTTTTTACTTATTTTGCGAGACTTTATTTACAACACAGTAAAGTGTCATTCGCTCAAATAAATTTATTTGCTCATTTAAAAGCAAAATTTGGAGCAAATTAGGTGAGCAGTCAGTACGTTAGCATTGTTACATTGCTCAAAAATACAGATTAAAAAAAAATTTTTTTCGTACTTATTTGTGTATAATTTTCAAATTATTTAATTATATTTATTTGAAACAAGCCAAAATTGGCTAATTTTGGCAAATTATGTTATTTCAGACCATTTCAAACGAATTAAAATTTGTTTTGAGTCCCAGACTTAATTATTTTGTTCTCTACTTTTTTCCTAAAAAAATTCCAATTAAGCTCCAGATGAGAGCTAGAAGGCGATCAAACGCCAAAATTTAGGATTAATTAAGATAGTTAAGGTCCTGGAGAGAAAATAATACTTATTTCCAATACGTTACAGTTCTTCTTTTTGCATTTGAGCTAAAAATTCACTTCTTTCAAAAAAATTCTTCGAAAAATACCAAAAAAATCGCAGAAAAATATGTAAAAAAAAACAATCTCCAGATTATTAAATTAATTTTTTATTTAAATTTCTGATTAATATCAAACCTTTTCAGGCACCTGAATTATTTACCAAAAAAATGGTGCTGCCTTGGGAGATATTTTGATAATTAATGTTGTTTTTGTTAAATCTTTCGATAAAATCTGCACTTCTTTTACTTAAAATTGTTTCTGTTTTCGAACTTTTGTCTTCATCAGTGTTCTTTAAATTTATTTTGTTTCCGTTAATTGATTCTTTACAAAAAATGCAGATTTTACTTCCACTTTAGCCGTTTTCTAGGATTAAAACTCATAATAAAGCCAAAGGTCCTAGGTTAAACTAGGTTAATCCGCTCAAAAAAAATTATTAAAAAAAATTTGAAGTAAATCAAACGTTAACATTATTCATTGTTCAAAGACATATTTAAAAAATGTTTTCACTCCTACAGTCTATCAAATTTTTTATTTTTTTTATGGTTTATTTAAAATTATTTTTGATTTCAAACTTCATTCAATGTTGTCTTTGCTAATTATTTATTTATAAAATAGCAGATTTTACTTTGACTTTAAGCGCCTTCTGCGATCAGAATTCATAATAAAGCCAATGGTCCTACGTTCAACTAAATTAATTCACTCAAAAAAATTTATTCAAAGCAAAATTGAAGCAAATCTATTGACTAAGTAACATTACACTTATTCAAAATAAAATTAAAATTCTATCGAAACGACAAAAAACGTATTCTTGTTCATTAAAAAAATCTTCTAAACAAATTTATTTCGATGTTAATTCGTCAACTTACCTATTGTGTGGCAACAAACTAAAAATTGCCAAGTTTAACATTTTGGACAATTCTATAACTTTTTTTCTAATCGAACAACTCACATATTCTAAAATATTTTATCAAAACAAGACAAAGTAAAAAAAACAATAATAATATACCGTAAAAACAGCTGAAATCCACGATTTTCGTAAAATTTTCACGAAAAAAAAACCAAAAAAAAAAAACAAATCATGCTAAAAATTTGATTTTATTTTTTTCGTAGCTTCCAAATAGTTAAAATGTGCGTCTTTGCATCACTGTACCTGAGAAATGAGTCGTTGCAAGTCTTCATTCTCGTTCAAAAGTTTCTGGTAACGCTCTTCATCTTCTTTGGAAATTCCAGCGTCTGGATTGTACTTGCTTTCAGCCTTATCCTTAGGGTGTCGTATTACTTCAATCACCTGATAGAACTTAAACCTTAGTCATAATCATTTCCCCTTCATCCGCTCACCTTAGGCACGAAAATAAGCGCCATACTGAGAAAACAACAGAACACTATCGCCAGCGCAACGAAGGCAAAACTGGCGTCTTGCTGACTCGCTATGACCATAGTCACTGGTGCAGTGATCAAACAAAGTATCACCACATTGTAGATACTCATTCCTACGTAACGCGAATCATTGATCTGCTTCACTTTCACAGACCGTGTCTCATAAGCGAGGAACAAACCAAAAATCTGCAAGCAATCAAAAATTATTACACTGCAAAATTTTGGATTTTTTTTTACCAAAACCAAGCCTTTGTAAGCGTAAATAACGGACAACCAGACGTTGTTGTGGTGACTCTCACAGTGCTCCAGCTCCGGGCGTATCTTGGAGTCGTCGCTTGACGACTCGGGGTCTTCCAGCGGAAATTGTTCGATGCGTCTCTGCAGAGGATCGTGCAGCTGCCAGGCGACCATTATCACAAAATCAACCACCAGTAGGCCGGAGACCATCGAGTACAGCTTCCATGGCTCCACCTTTTTCTGGGCAAAAATTTTATGTTTTAAATACAGGGTGACCCAGGTGATCGGTCTATAACTTTTTTATTATGCGAAATATTGCCACAAATAAAGTCCACAAACTGAAAATATTTTTATTGTACACAGGGTGTTGTATACAGGGTGGTGAACCAAAGTTAGATTTTTTAAATGGAACACCCTATATATTTTTGCATGGTTAGATTTTACGCAAAAAAATAATGTAACTTCATATAAACTATTATGTGTCTATCTCTTTTCGTTTCGGAATTATTCAACTTTTCGTTATAGAAAAGACCAATTTTTTAAAAATCGCTGCAAAGTCGCCTATGAATATTTTATGGTAAATTTGCAACAGAAAAATCCAGAATATCCGTAGTTTTGGGAAATAGTCGACTTTTGCTTGAAACACGGGAATAATGTACAGGGTGTGCCAAAACGCAAAAAGTTGAATAACTCATTTTTTTAATGGAACACCATGTATTTCTTTACATGTGACGATTGCATTTTTCATAAGCTTTCTATTGATATGCGGTTTCTATAGCAAATTTACAATATTTCTTAAAGTGTTAAAAAAAATAAAAAATAAATTTTTTATTTATTTTATTAATAATTCTTGATGAGTGAAATTCATTTGTGTATCAGGTAATAATTAGATTACTTGTGTAATTAGTCTCATTAGTACATATCAAAAAATTAATTACCAGTTGACTATCAGATTCTAGGCTAACATATTGTCTTGTAATAAAATATAATTTTTTGAAAAATCTCAAAAAATATTTTAAATTTGCTATGCAAACCCTATACCTTTAAAAAGCTTATCAAAAATGCTATAGACACATTTAATAAAATACAGAGTGTTCCATTTGAATAAAATGAGTTATTGAACTTTTTGCGTTTTGGCACAGCCTGTATATTATCTGCGTGTTTTAACTAAAAGTCGTCTATTTCCTCAAACTACACGGTATTCTAAGTTTTTATGTTGCAAATTTATCGGAAAATATTCATAAGCGACTTTGGAGTGATTTTTCAAAATTGGTCTTTTTTATAACGAAAAGTTGAATAATTCCGAAACGAAAAAAGATAGACACATAATAGTTTATATAAAGTTACATTATTTTTTGCGTAGAATTGAATTACGCAAAAATATATAGAGTGTTCTATTTAAAAAAATGAGTTATTGAACTTTTTGCATTTTGGCACACCCTGTATATTATCTGCGTGTTTTAACTAAAAGTCGTCTATTTCCTCAAACTACACGGTATTCTAAGTTTTTATGTTGCAAATTTATCGGAAAATATTCATAAGCGACTTTGGAGTGATTTTTCAAAATTGGTCTTTTTTATAACGAAAAGTTGAATAATTCCGAAACGAAAAAAGATAGACACATAATAGTTTATATAAAGTTACATTATTTTTTGCGTAGAATTGAATTACGCAAAAATATATAGAGTGTTCTATTTAAAAAAATGAGTTATTGAACTTTTTGCATTTTGGCACACCCTGTATATTATCTGCGTGTTTTAACTAAAAGTCGTCTATTTCCTCAAACTACACGGTATTCTAAGTTTTTATGTTGCAAATTTATCGGAAAATATTCATAAGCGACTTTGGAGTGATTTTTCAAAATTGGTCTTTTTTATAACGAAAAGTTGAATAATTCCGAAACGAAAAAAGATAGACACATAATAGTTTATATAAAGTTACATTATTTTTTGCGTAGAATTGAATTACGCAAAAATATATAGAGTGTTCTATTTAAAAAAATGAGTTATTGAACTTTTAGCATTTTGGCACACCCTGTATATTATCTGCGTGCTTTAACTAAAAGTCGTCTATTTCCTCAAACTACAAAGTATTCTAAGTTTTTCTGTTGCAAATTTATCGGAAAATATTCATAAGCGACTTTGCAGTGATTTTTCAAAAATTGGTCTTTTTATAACGAAAAGTTGAATAATCCCGAAACGAAAAGAGATAGACCCATAATAGTTTATATAAAGTTACATTATTTTTTTGTGTAGAATCTAATCGTGCAAAAATATATAGGGTGTTCTATTTAAAAAAATGTAACTTTGGTACAGCACCCTGTATACAAAACCCTGTGTATAATTAAAACATTTTTAGTTTGTGGACTTTCAGTCGATCTATCGGATAATACCAACAGAATGGTAATATTTCAAATAGTAAAAAAGTTATAGGCCGATTACACCCTGCTGGGTCATCCTGTATATTTCATTTTTTTATTTTTTTATAAACAAGTTTAAAATATTTATGGTAGCAGCAGGAGAATTCAAAATGCAAAAAAACGCGCTTACCGTCCTGACTTTGGGGTCGCTTTTGGCTTTGGTGGTGAGCCGATGAACTCGCCACACTTTGCTAAACATCGCGCCGAAGGAGAGCGTGAAGCCGGTGGAGAGGAGCCACGCTCGGGTCTGGCAAATGGCGGGGTAGGCACCTGGGGACACGAATCTGCCGTCGAGGCCGAGGAGGAAAACGGCCGTTAAGCATACGACAATTCCGAAAAGCATTATAGTGTTGCACACGGGGTGAGAAGACTGGATTACTCTGCAAAATAGATCGATTGTTAAATTTGGCGGGATAAATGCGCCCATAATCGGACTAAATGTGAATATTGCATAATTGCTGCATAAGAGGATTCAAACTGAACTAAACAGGAGTAAGGGCAACGAGGGCTCATTTCGCATTCAATTGCAACGATTATTATTCAACGTTTCAATTTTTCAATGAGCAAGATCACCTACTGGTGGCACTCCAGTTCTCAATTTTAGAGAAATTAATTATTTTTTTAAATTTTCCTTCGCCGTAATAATTATTTTCTAATAATTTTTAATAGTTATTTAAGCGTACTTTAATTTCTTTTTTTAATTTAAATTAATATAGATTAAAGACCACACTGATGTTTCTCTAACAATCGTCCATTTCTAAAAATTAGTTGTCTCATAGTTAAAAAAGTGTCCTACACTCAAATAAATTTATTCGCTCAGCTGACGAGCTCTCCTAGGACTGTTTTCCAGCAAATCAATTAAACAACCAATCAAAGTTTAGTCAAAACTACAATTTAGAAAAAAAAAACTCAATTTTTGGACGAACTGAAGTGATTACTGTTAATTAGCACTGTATATTTTTGAATTATGCAAGTGCAAAATTTTCAAATCGAATATTTTTATCAAATAATGTCAGGTTAGATCAAAAAAATTTATTAGTATTAAAAGAGTTAGGATTTTTTAGCACAAAAGTGACAAAAATAAGCTTAGAATTCAAGCAAAGTATGCATAAAAATGCACAAAAACTGATAATATGCCTAAAATTATGCTCGAAACTTTACTGATTCTTTTTGAAAAGTCACTATTTTCTGAAAATTAGTGCAAAAGTGCCCTATATTCAAATAAATTTATTTGTTATGACATTGGAAACGTTTAAAAGCAAAATTTCCAGCAAATCATTGAACAATTAATAAAAAAACAAAAAAAAATAAAGTCAAGATCACCTACTGGCGGCACTCCAGTTTTGTTTTAGAGAAATTAATTAGTTTTTTTAGTTTTTCACCGCAGTAATAATTATTTTATAATAATTTTTAATAGTTATTTAAGCGTACTTTAATTTCTTTTTTTAATTTAAATTAATATAGATTATAGAACACACTGATGTTTCTCTAACAATCGCCCATTTCTAAAAATTAGTTGTCTCATAGTTAAAAAAGTGTCCTACGCTCAAATAAATTTTATTTTTGACTAAACGTTGATTGGTTGTTTAATTGATTTGCTGGAAAACAGTCTTAGGAGAGCTCGTCAGCTGAGCGAATAAATTTAGAAAAAAAACTAAATATTTGGACGAACTGAAGTGATTACTGTTAATTAGCACTGTATATTTTTGAATTATGCGAATGCAAAATTTTTAAATCAAATATTTTTATCAAATAATGTCAGGTTAGGTCAAAAAATTTATTAGTATTAGAAGAGTTAAGATTTTTTAGCACAAAAATGACAAAAATATGCTTAAAATTCAAGCAAATTATGCATAAAAATGCTCAAAAAGTGTTAATATGCGTAAAATTATGCTCAAAACTTTACTGATTCTTTTTGAAAAGTCACCATTTTCTGAAAATTAGTGCAAAAGTGCTCTATGTTCAAATAAATTTATTTGTTCTGACATTGGAAACGTTTAAAAGCAAAATTTCCAGCAAATCATTGAACAATCAATAAAAAAACAAAAAAAAAATAAAGTCAAGTCAGATCACCTACTGGTGGCACTCCAGTTTTTTTTTAGAGAAATTAATTAGTTTTTTTAGTTTTTCACCGCAGTAATAATTATTTTATAATAATTTTTTAATAGTTATTTAAGCGTACTTTAATATTTTTTTTAATTTAAATTAATACATATTATAGAACACACTGATGTTTCTCTAACAATCGCCCATTTCTAAAAATTAGTTGTCTCATAGTTAAAAAGTGTCCTTCGCTCAAATAAATTTATTCGCTCAGCTGACGAGCTCTCCTAGGACTGTTTTCCAGCAAATCAATTAAACAACCAATCAAAGTTTAGTCAAAACTACAATTTAGAAAAAAAACTCAATTTTTGGACGAACTGAAGTGATTACTGTTAATTTGCACTGTATATTTTTGAATTATGCGAGTGCAAAATTTTCAAATCAAATATTTTTATCAAACAATGTCAGGTCAGGTCAAAAAAATTAATTAGTATTAGAAGAGTTAGGATTTTTTAGCACAAAAGTGACAAAAATATGCTTAAAATTCAAGCAAAGTATGCATAAAAATGCACAAAAACTGATAATATGTCTAAAATTATGCTCACAACTTTACTGATACTTTTTGAAAAGTCACCATTTTCTGAAAATTAGTGCAAAAGTGCCCTATGTTCAAATAAATTTATTTGCTCTGACATTGGAAACGTTTAAAAGCAAAATTCCCAGCAAATCATTGAACAATCAATAAAAAAACAAAAAAAAATAGAGTCAAGTCAGATCACCGACTGGCGGCACTCCAGTTTTTTTTTAGAGAAATTAATTGTTTTTTTTAGTTTTTCACCGCAGTAATAATTATTCTATAATAATTTTTAATAGTTATTTAAGCGTACTTTACTTTCTTTTTTTAATTTAAATTAATATAGATTATAGAACACACTGATGTTTCTCTGACAATCGCCCATTTCTAAAAATTAGTTGTCTCATAGTTAAAAAATGTCCTACGCTCAAATAAATTTATTCGCTCAGCTGACGAGCTCTCCTAGGACTGTTTTCCAGCAAATCAATTAAACAACCAATCAAAGTTTAGTCAAAACTACAATTTAGAAAAAAAATTCAATTTTTGGACGAACTGAAGTGATTAGTGTTAATTAGCACTGTATATTTTTGAATTATGCGAGTGCAAAATTTTCAAATCAAATATTTTTATCAAATAATGTCAGGTCAGGTCAAAAAAATTAATTAGTATTAGAAGAGTTAGGATTTTTAGCACAAAAGTGACAAAAATATGCTTAAAATTCAAGCAAAGTATGCATAAAAATGCTCAAAAACTGTTAATATGCGTAAAATTATGGTCAAAACTTTACTGATTCTTTTTGAAAAGTCACCATTTTCTGAAAATTAGTGCAAAAGTGCCCTATGTTCAAATAAATTTATTTGCTCTGACATTGGAAACGTTTAAAAGCAAAATTCCCAGCAAATCATTAAACAATCAATAAAAAAACAAAAAAAAAAAATAAAGTCAAGTCAGATCACCTACTGGCGGGACTCCAGTTTTTTTTTTAGAGAAATTAGTTAGTTTTTTTAGTTTTTCACCGCAGTAATAATTATTTTATAATAATTTTTAATAGTTATTTAAGCGTACTTTAATTTCTTTTTTTAATTTAAATTAATATAGATTATAGAACACACTGATGTTTCTCTGACAATCGCCCATTTCTAAAAATTAGTTGTCTCATAGTTAAAAAAGTGTCCCACACTCAAATAAATTTATTCGCTCAGCTGACGAGCTCTCCTAGGACTGTTTTCCAGCAAATCAATTAAACAACCAATCAAAGTTTAGTCAAAACTACAATTTAGAAAAAAAACTCAATTTTTAGACGAACTGAAGTGATTAGTGTTAATTAGCACTGATTATTTTTGAATTATGCGAGTGCAAAATTTTCAAATCAAATATTTTTATCAAATAATGTCAGATCAGGTCAAAAAAATTAATTAGTATTAGAAGAGTTAGGATTTTTTAGCACAAAAGTGACAAAAATAAGCTTAAAATTCAAACAAATTATGCATAAAAATGCTCAAAAAGTGTTAATATGCGTAAAATTATGGTCAAAACTTTACTGATTCTTTTTGAAAAGTCACCATTTTCTGAAAATTAGTGCAAAAGTGCCCTATGTTCAAATAAATTTATTTGCTCTGACATTGGAAACGTTTAAAAGCAAAATTCCCAGCAAATCATTGAACAATCAATAAAAAAACAAAAAAAAAATAAAGTCAAGTCAGATCACCTACTGGCGGCACTCCAGTTTTTTTTTAGAGAAATTAATTAGTTTTTTTAGTTTTTCACCGCAGTAATAATTATTTTATAATAATTTTTAATAGTTATTTAAGCGTACTTTAATTTCTTTTTTTAATTTAAATTAATATAGATTATAGAACACACTGATGTTTCTCTAACAATCGCCCATTTCTAAAAATTAGTTGTCTCATAGTTAAAAAAGTGTCCTACACTCAAATAAATTTATTCGCTCAGTTGGAAAGCTATCCTAGGACTGTTTTCTAGCAAATCAATTAAACAACCAATTAACCTTTAGTCAAAAATACAATTTAGAAAAAAAAACTCAATTTTTGGACGAACTGAAGTGATTACTGTTAATTAGCACTGTATATTTTTGAATTATGCGAGTGCAAAATTTTCAAGTCGAATATTTTTATCAAATAATGTCAGGTCAGGTCAAAAAAATTAATTAGTATTAGAAGAGTTAGGATTTTTTATCACAAAAGTGACAAAAATATGCTTAAAATTTAAGCAAAGTATGCATAAAAATGCACAAAAACTGATAATATGCCTAAAATTATGCTCAAAACTTTACTGATACTTTTTGAAAAGTCACCATTTTCTGAAAATTAGTGCAAAAGTGCCCTTTGTTGAAATAAATTTATTTGTTCTGACATTGGAAACGTTTAAAAGCAAAATTTCCAGCAAATCATTGAACAATCAATAAAAAAACAAAAAAAAAATAAAGTCAAGTCAGATCACCTGCTGGCGGCACTCCAGTTTTTTTTTAGAGAAATTAATTAGTTTTTTTAGTTTTTCACCGCAGTAATAATTATTTTATAATATTTTTTTAATAGTTATTTAAGCGTACTTTAATATTTTTTTTAATTTAAATTAATATATATTATAGAACACACTGATGTTTCTCTAACAATCGCCCATTTCTAAAAATTAGTTGTCTCATAGTTAAAAAGTGTCCTTCGCTCAAATAAATTTATTCGCTCAGCTGACGAGCTCTCCTAGGACTGTTTTCCAGCAAATCAATTAAACAACCAATCAAAGTTTAGTCATAACTACAATTTAGAAAAAAAAACTCAATTTTTGGACGAACTGAAGTGATTAGTGTTAATTAGCACTGATTATTTTTGAATTATGCGAGTGCAAAATTTTCAAGTCGAATATTTTTATCAAATAATGTCAGGTCAGGTCAAAAAAATTAATTAGTATTAAAAGAGTTAGGATTTTTAAGCACAAAAGTGACAAAAATATGCTTAAAATTCAAGCAAAGTATGCATAAAAATGCTCAAAAACTGTTAATATGCGTAAAAATATGGGCAAAACTTTACTGATTCTTTTTGAAAAGTCACCATTTTCTGAAAATTAGTGCAAAAGTGCCCTACGTTCAAATAAATTTATTTGCTCTGACATTGGAAACGTTTAAAAGCAAAATTCCCAGCAAATCATTGAACAATCAATAAAAAAACAAAAAAAAATAAAGTCAAGTCAGATCACCTACTGGCGGCACTCCAGTTTTTTTTTAGAGAAATTAATTGTTTTTTTTAGTTTTTCACCGCAGTAATAATTATTTTATAATAATTTTTAATAGTTATTTAAGCGTACTTTACTTTCTTTTTTTAATTTAAATTAATATAGATTATAGAACACACTGATGTTTCTCTAACAATCGCCCATTTCTAAAAATTAGTTGTCTCATAGTTAAAAAAGTGTCCTACGCTCAAATAAATTTATTCGCTCAGCTGACGAGCTCCTAGGACTGTTTTCCAGCAAATCAATTAAACAACCAATCAACCTTTAGTCAAAAATACAATTTAGAAAAAAAAACTCAATTTTTGGACGAACTGAAGTGATTACTGTTAATTAGCACTGTATATTTTTGAATTATGCGAGTGCAAAATTTTCAAATCAAATATTTTTATCAAATAATGTCAGGTTAGGTCAAAAAAATTAATTAGTATTAGAAGAGTTAGGATTTTTTAGCACAAAAGTGACAAAAAGAAGCTTAAAATTCAAGCAAAGTATGCATAAAAAGGCACAAAAACTGTTAATATGCCTTATTTATTATATATATTTATTATATATAATTATTTTATATATTTGCTTTGACATTGGAAATGTAAATCATTATAAAAAATAAAGTCAAGTATAACTGGAGTTAATTAACCCAAAATTTTGAACTCATCCGATTTTTTCCCGAGAGACTCACCTTCTGTGGTTGTTCCATATGTTGAAAACGACCAAAGCGATCGCTATGACTATGCCCACACTGGAAATAACACACATGCAAATAAAAAGTGGCAAGGTAACGGTCCGTAATACATTTCGTATGATTGTTCTGTCTTGAGGCACTTTTCCACCTGAAAAACACAAAAAACCAAGTCACTGTCTAGACGAAACATTTATTCATAAAAGTCCAGTCCCAGAAAAATTGATTTTATTACCGTGTCGAAGACTGGAACAGATCAAGTCTCCAGTGGCCAAAGGTCAGAAGTTGGAGGTTGTATTGTTGGCCTGAACTTTATTTATAGAGACAGATGTAAACCACACAAAGCTCGGAAAAATTGCAAACAAAATCGATCGCAATTAACTGCGCGCTTGCAATAATTTATTGTTTCAAACATCGAACTGTATAATAACTGCATGATGCTAACAAAACACTAATTAATTCACTTGTTTACTTTGGTTTTTTCTTACAAATTATACAAAAACATGTTTGGACTCGCTGTTATGCAAATGCTAATGGAGCTTTATCCTTTTTAAGTGCTTCCAGTGTATTATTATTAAAACTAAACTATATTTTTCGTGACAGCGCAGCAACGTAATCCCTCAGCTAACAAGTTAACATAATACAATTTTAAATACTTTGACTAAAAATAAACTCAAATAAATTTATTCGTTCGAAAAATATGCGTTTTCGTCAGAGTTAAATTTACCAAAATCAGAAATAGAATATTGTATGACATCTCCACCTTTGATGCACTTTATAATTAAGAAAAAAAGTGAGCTGTGCTTCCTAGAATCATTAAAACATCAAAGAAACCATAAATCTCCTTCGGTTGTTATTTTTCCTCCAGAGTAGAGAGCTTAGATGCACCAAGCGTTGGAGTGAACTTATTATAGCAATATTATCTTGTAGTTCTATTATTTATAATATAATAATAATAATAATAATAATAATAATATAATATTTATAAATCTATACTCATTGCAATTTTAATTTACTTTAAAACTAAACTAACAACACTCTAAAACTAATTAAAAAAAATAGTCAGAAAAAAATAAAACTCAGAAACTCGAAATGTCATGGAGAAATTTACAGAACAATGTTTCGAAGGAAAATGATTTTCACTCACTTGTACCTGCATTTATACCAGTGGCCTGAAAAGGGTTGTTGGGTGTATTTGCTTGTCCATATAACAGACCAAACCAATATTAATTTCCCAAAAATAGGATTTATGAAGTTTACCAAAATCAGTTCATTACTGAAAACTTGATAAAGTGCTCTACAAACGTAAAAGTAACAAAATTTCCAATTTTTCTCAAAACATGGTAAATTTAACTAAATCAAAGTCACATCATATTTGAAAAAAAATACATCAATTCTCAGCTTAAAATAATATAATTTTCCACGTAATTAGGTCGCAGTATCATGGAAGCGATGTACTTTTCTAATTGCGCGGCCTAAGTTTTGAACCCAAGGGCTGCCAGTGACTCAAATTCGAGACAAATAATCGTTTTTTCCAGAAAAGAGGTGACAAAGACGTGTCTACGGGGAACTGGCTGGATTATATACCTGGTTTGTTACTCCGTCCCCCAAATATTTAAATATTTATTTATCACCGGAGTAATTAATGACCGACCAATATTATTTCAAACGCATTCTCATAAATAAACTTTCGTCCTTTGTACCAGAAATAAAAGCAAAACATTTATTTAGGCACCTTGTATTTTTAATGAAATCACAATTTTCATTTATTCATTATGTTTATCCCAAAGAAATTTTAAAATCTCTGAAATCTTCTCTTATAAAGCCATGTATTAGACATCTGTTTGCATCGTCAGAGGTGATCATAAATTATTGAAGTCCGGGTCTAATTGTTTGCGGTTACTTTTTATGGAAGAGTTGTAAATTATCACTTGCTCACTCGATTTTCGATTGCAAATACGGCTACCTCTGAGGAGGTATTATTTACAAACATTTTTTCATCGGACTTGAAATTATCGGGTTAAACAACAAGAACAAATTTATTGGCCATTTAAAAAATTCGAAAAACTTCTTAAAATGCGTTTTCTAGAAATCCTTAACTTTATTTATTAGAGTTTGTAGGTAACCTATCGCATATCTAAAATGGCCGATAAACAGGAAAAAAATCCCTTTTACATGATACCAAGTTCATTAAAATATGTTTGATAGTTTTTGAGATTTCACTCTTAATAGCTACAATTACTGTAAATACTTTTCCTAAAGCTGCTGAATTTTGCACACAGCGCTGGGAAAGTTACACAGAAATCGTCCTGTTTACACATAATGAATATTTATTGTTGTTGTTACGTTAGGCGGCGTGTAAACAGGCGTTTATCTCAAAAAATAATGTAAACTTGCTCCTTGGGGCTATTTTTGTAGGTGAAGATCTGGCTTGATGACATAGGCAATATTAAAGTTAGTTGAAAAATTGCCTTAATGACCAAGAGGTGATCAATCAAGCGCATGTTTCATTACTTTCGCGTCGTTTTTTATCCAATACTTCATCAAGAGTGATCAAAGCTATCAAAGATTTTCCTTTATGGCCGTAATAGCTCTCGATTTTGTTTTATTTCACTTTAATTGATCGGTGCATTTTTGGTCTTGTAACATACTTTAGTACGAAATAAGGTAATTAGGAGCAGCATATTTCTGATTTATCTTCAAAGGCGTGATATGCATATTAATGGAAGTTAAGATAAATTTCCGAGATAAGGCGTTTTACGGTATTTTAGAAGTTTCATGTCTTGCAGCGACATTGCGTCATATATTTAACTTAGAGGCTGTCAGAAAAAAACACTATTTCTGATACAAGGAAAACTAATTTTACAAAAAACTAACTTCTTTAATTACTTTATCCTATTGTATTGAAGTTTTTTTTTTCAATTAGAACTGAACTTCTTTAATTTTTTTCAAATATATAACATCCATCTCTCTCGGAGACATTTTGACTGACTTAGGTTCTAAAGTAAGTTTAAAACAAAAATAAAATTTATACTTCTTCTTATATTTTTAAAATGTTGCAAATACAGTTAAAGATAAAACGAAAATGTACAAAAATTTTAGAGAATTAAATTCCCCACAAAAAATAATTGAAAAATAACTGAAGGCTCCTACAATCAAATAAATTTATTTGCTCTATCAACGGAGTTAGAACTGTTTAAAGCAATCATTTAAGCAATCAACCTGGCTGATTGGTCACGAACATAATTTACTTTAAAATAGAAAAAAACTACTCAAATTCAAAAGTAAATTTCAAAAATAATTTAAAATTCGTCCCAAATTTTTTAAAACGTTGCAAATAAAGTTAAAAATAACACTGAAATTTAAAAAAAAATGTAGAGAATTAAATTTCTTAGGAAAAATTAATTGTAAAATAACTGAAGAGTCCTACGATCAAATAATTTATTTGCTTTATAAAAGGACTCAGTTAAAACTGTTTAAGGCATTTACTTAAGCAATCAAGCTGGCTGATTGGTCACGGACATAATTTACTTTAAAATAGGAAAAAATTACTCAAATTTAAAAGTAAATTTCAAAAATAATTTACAATTCGTCCCAAATTTTTCAAAACGTTGCAAATAAAGTTAAAAATAACACTTAAATTAAAAAAAAATGTAGAAAATTAAATTTCTTACGAAAAATTAATTGTAAAATAACTGAAGGGTCCTACAATCAAATAAATTTATTTGCTCTATTAAAGGACTCCGTTAAAACTGTTTAAAGCAATTATTTGAGCAATCAAGCCGGCTGATTAGTCACGGCCATAATTTACTTTAAAATAGGAAAAAATTACTCAAATTTAAAAATAAATTTCAAAAATAATTTACAATTCGTCCCAAATTTTTCAAAACGTTGCAAATAAAGTTAAAGATAACACTTAAATTAAAAAAAAATGTAGAGAAACAAATTTTCTACAAAAAATTAATTGTAAAATAACTGAAGGGTCCTATGATCCAATAAATTTATTTGCTTTATTAAAGGACTCCGTTAAAACTGTTTAAAGTAATTATTTAAACAATCCAGCTGGCTGATTGGTCACGGACATAATTTACTTTAAAATAGAAAAAAACTTCTCAACTTCAAAAGTAAATTTCAAAAATTATTTAAAATTTGCCTAAAATTTTTCAAAACGTTGCAAATAAAGTTAAAAATAACACTAAAATGTAAAAAACATTCTCGAGAAATAAATTTCCTACAAAAAATTAATCGTAACCAAAGGATCCTACGTTCAAATAAATTTATTTTCTCTATTAAAGGACTCTTAAAACTGTTTATGAGCAATTATGTAAGCAATCAAACTGGTTGTAAATTGTAAATTTAAAAAAAAACAAAATTTATCCTTGGTGCCATATTTTTCAAAACGTTTGCAAACGCGGTGAAAGAACAAAAACAAAAACGTAAAAAACCTGTAGAATTGTGGTTTTCAATTAGTGTAAGAATGGAGCAAATTGGATTCGTGTAAAGAAAAGACTCAATCAGCGCTTGGCTTTATTCAGTAATTTTGGGAAAGTAGCAATCGCTCTTCCATAAATCACTCGTTTAATAAAATATTAACGGCATAATGGAAGGTAATAAAACACAACACAACGAACGTACTCCCATTGTGTACATGCTAGCGAAACTTTATCTTGAATGATGGTCATAGATATAAACCTGTCAGTGCCGTAGTGGCAAGCTGAAGTAAATCCTTCCTCAACCCTTTCTCTTTATGTAACTGGATTGAATGAAGCGAACGCTTCATGCACTCAGTCACGCAATCGTGTCTTATTTTTGTTGTTTGCACGTTAAAAGTAACGTTTTTGCAACTTAATTATTGTTTCTTTTTTTTTACGTTATTTTCACGTTAGTGTGCTTACTGGGCTCCGTAAAAGAAAAGAAAAAATAGTATGTAAATGATAAAAAAATAATAATAGAAAGAAAAACAGAAATAAATGATATACAGGACAAAATAGGTGGAAAAGAAGTGAAGAAAGAAAACATTAGAAAAGACAAAACAAGAAAAAAACAGTTTCTTTCTTTACATTATTTTCACATTAGTAGTATGTTTACTGGGCTCTGTGAAAGAGAAGAAAGGAGAGTAGGTAAATAATAAAGAAAAAAATATTAGAAAGAAAAACGGGAATAAATGATATGCAGGACAAAATAGGTGGAAAAGAAGTGTAAAAAGAAAACATCAAAAAAGAAACGTAGACAAAACAAGAAAAAAAAACGAAAAAAACAAAAAAAAACAAAAAGATAAACAATAAGATGAAAAACAGTGACAAAAAGAAGAGATGTGACAACAATAACAAAAATGTGCTTATTCAACGTTAAAAGTAACGTTTTTGCAACCTAATTATTGTTTCTTTTTTTTACGTTATTTTCACGTTAGTGTGCTTACTGGGCTCCGTAAAAGAAAAGAAAAAATAGTATGTAAATGATAAAAAAATAATAATAGAAAGAAAAACAGAAATAAATGATATACAGGACAAAATAGGTGGAAAAGAAGTGAAGAAAGAAAACATTAGAAAAGACAAAACAAGAAAAAAACAGTTTCTTTCTTTACATTATTTTCACATTAGTAGTATGTTTACTGGGCTCTGTGAAAGAGAAGAAAGGAGAGTAGGTAAATAATAAAGAAAAAAATATTAGAAAGAAAAACGGGAATAAATGATATGCAGGACAAAATAGGTGGAAAAGAAGTGTAAAAAGAAAACATCAAAAAAGAAACGTAGACAAAACAAGAAAAAAAAACGAAAAAAAACAAAAAGATAAACAATAAGAAGAAAAACGGTGACAAAAAGAAGAGATGTGACAACAATAACAAAAATGTGCTTATTCAACGTTAAAAGTAACGTTTTTGCAACCTAATTATTGTTTCTTTTTTTTACGTTATTTTCACGTTAGTGTGCTTACTGGGCTCCGTAAAAGAAAAGAAAAAATAGTATGTAAATGATAAAAAAATAATAGTAGAAAGAAAAACAGAAATAAATGATATACAGGACAAAATAGGTGGAAAAGAAGTGAAGAAAGAAAACATCAGAAAAGAAACAAAGACAAAACAAGAAAAAAACAGTTGATTTCTTTACGTTATTTTCACATTAGTATGTTTACTGGACTCCGTGAAAGAGAAGAAAGGAGAGTAGGTAAATAATAAAGAAAAAAATATTAGAAAGAAAAACGAGAATAAATGATATGCAGGACAAAATAGGTAAAAAAGAAGTGTAAAAAAAACATTAAAAAAAAACATAGACAAAACAAGAAAAAAAACGAAAAAAAAGAGAAAAAAACAAAAAGATAAGCAAAAAGAAGAAAAACGGTGACAAAAAGAAGAGATGTGACAACAATAACAAAAATGTGCTTATTCAACGTTAAAAGTAACGTTTTTGCAACCTAACGTTTTTTTCTTTACGTTATTTTCACATTCGTGTGTTTACTGGGTTCCGTGATTGAGAAGAAAAGAAAGTAGGTAAATGATAAAAAAATAATAGAAAAAAAACAGGAATAAATGATGTGCAGGACAAAAATAAATGGAAAAGAAGTGAAAAAAGAAAACTTTAGAAAAGAAACAAAGACAAAGCAAGAAGAAAACAGAAAAAAGAGAATGAAGCGAACGCTTTATGCACTCAGTCACGCAATAAATGATATGCAGGACAAAATAGGTGGAAAAGAAGTGTAAAAAGAAAAAATTAAAAAAGAAACAAAAAGAAAACAAGAAAAAAAACGAAAAAAAGAAAAAAAAACAAAAAGATAAACAAAAAGAAGAAAAACGGTGCCAAAAAGAAGAGATGTGACAACAATAACAAAAATGTGCTTATTCAACGTTAAAAGTTACGTTTTTGCAACCTAATTAACGTTTGTTTCTTAACGTTATTTTCACATTAGTGTGTTTACTAGATTCCGTGATAGAGAAGAAAAGAAAGTAGGTAAATGATAAAAAAAATAATAGAAAAAAACAGGAATAAATGATATGCAGGACAAAATAGGTGAAAAAGAAGTGAAAAAAGAAAAGAAACAAAGACAAAGCAAGAAGAAAACAGAAAAAAGAGAATGAAGCGAACGCTTTATGCACTCAGTCACGCAATCGTGTCTTATTTTTGTTGTTTGCACGTTTTCCATCAATGGCAAACCGTTGATTAAAATTGGAAATTATGTTAATTGGCTTTTAAACGCGATAAAGCTCAGGTCGGTAACAAAGTTTGCAATTCAATAACCTCGGAACGTTCCTGCTAATCCTTGGGCTTAAATTCTCTCAAACGCCAAATAAATAAAAGCCACTTTACTCACCATGCCAGACCTCTCGATCGAACCAAGTAAGATTATCCGCTTGTGTGTCGTAATAACCCAGCACCACATAGTTACCATTTATAACTTGCTCGATTTGAGTCAGGGCGATTCGGTCGCCCTGTGAGCTGAACGCTACGTAACCCTGGAACAGGAGCTCAATCAGGCAACTCTTTGGGACGCCTTGTTATGATACGAGACGATATATTGGAGGTTTACGACTTTTCTGGAGACGAACTGGCTTTGATTTATTACAATATCGCACAAATAGCGACGAAAACAAGGCTTTTTTGGGTTTTAATTTACTTCCAACATTTTTGCAAATTTTGTTTATTTCCTTCTTATGAATTGAGTCAGACTTTGAGGAGGAAAAATAGCTAAAAAGTGTCTTACGCTCAAATAAATTTTTCTTCGCTGTGTTAATGGACTCTGATGGAACTGTTTGAGCGCAAAATTTCAACCAAATGAGCAATAAATAGATCAACGTTGCTCTCTTCTCAATAAAAAACAAATTAAAAAAAAATAAATTCATCTTTGGAATTTGGAATTCCTGGAATTTTGATGATTTTTTTGTAATAATTTAGTGTAATTACTATGTGAGATTGTTTAAAATCAAAATTTTAGAACGATCGGAATTATATTGGAATTACAGAGATTACTTTGGAATTAATAGAATTAATTAGGAATTACTATGGATTTTTTAAATTATTAAGATTCTTTTAATAGTTGAGGGATTTTATTTTTAAATTTGTTTAAAATTAGGTACTTGGATTTACTTGAATTGCTTTGAACTACCTACTAGAATTAGGTATAGGATTTTTTTGGAATTAAATAATAATAATAATAATAGCTTTATTTCCAAGGGGTTAGCAACCAATTACAGGAAATACAAATAACCAAAATACAAAAAAAAACAAAAGGTGCTTATAACATAATAACACGAAATGAAAGAAAAATAAATAAACACATAAATAAAAAAATAAAAATATACTTAAATAACAAGTGATACAAAAATATAAAACAAAGTTCTTACTTTGTTTGTAAAGTAATAACAAAATATATACAAAAATAGGTGTAAACAACAAAAAAAAACAACAGATGTCATAATTTATTTTAATAATAAAATAATAACATTTATAAAACTTTTAGAAAGAACATTTGTTCTAACTTTATCATTATTATATTTCTTTTTTTATTACTATGTCTTATAGGGATTCTTTTTCGAACTATCCGAGTTTGCTATGAATAGAAAATAAATTCCTTAAAACTATTATTTAAGATAATGTTAAATTACAGCAATTATTTTTAAATTACGAAAGTTTAAGTTAATCTGGAATTTCTAAAAACTGTCAAAATTATTCGGAATTTCTGAAATTATTTTCTAATTCTAAAATTAATTTGAAATTACGGGAATTAATTCCAAATTAATTAAATGCAATTTAAATTACTATTAATCGAAATTGTTGGAATTATTGAGGAATTATTCGAAATTAATACGAAATTACATGAATTATTTTGGAATTACAAAAATTAAACTGAAATTATTGTAGTTATAACTCTGAATAATTATTCTTGAATTATTATAAACAAATTATTGCAAATTGTTAAAGTTAATTCCTGAATTATTTGAGATTACTTAAAATGGAAATTAAGTAGAACCGCTTACAACTATCGCAATTAATTTGGAATAATTTCTTGTATTATTGCGAAATTAAGAAAATTAATTGTAAATTATTAAAATGTTAAATTTGAAATTGGGGTGAATTTCTTAAAACTATCGGAATTTATTTAGAATTACATTGAAATTATGAAAAGTGGTCGTAATTACAAAAAATTAAGTTGAAATTACGCGAACTAAGTGAAAATTATTAAAATTAATCTGAAATTCATCATTAGAATTAGAGATATTTTGTTAGAAGTTTTCAAAACTACTGCAACTATGTAATTGCAAATTACTGATTTTTTTGGATCTACTGAAATGCTTGGAATTATAAAAATTACTGTAGATTATTATCGGAATTAAGAATTTTTTTATATTTAGTGGATTTTTTTTTAAATTAATCCGAAATTAACAAAAATTAAGTTTGAAATTACAGGAATTATTTGGTATTAAGAAAATTAATTTTAGCTTGCTATTAAGTGGCATTATTGGAATTATTTAAGGAATTATCTGAATTTATTTGGAAGAAAAATTACGTTGAATTTTTTAAAAGAGTCCGAGTTAATACGAAATTGTGAGAATTAATAATGTGGAATTACTACAAAAAGATTATTGCAATTGTTAGAATTCTTGAATTATCTGAAAATTAAGTAGAATTACTTACAACTATCCCAATTAATTTGTAATAATTTCCTTAATTCATTTCTTTGAATTTCTTAAATTTATGTTAAACCTAAAATCAGGGTGAATTTCTTAGAATTATCGGAATTAATTTAAAATTACAAGAATTATATTGAAATTACGAAAAGTGGTCGTAATTACGAAAATTTAAGTTGAAATTACACTAATTAATTAATTAAAATTAATAAACTAAAAAACTAATTAAAAGTTATTGACGTTAATCTGAAATTCATCATTAGAATTACTGGTATTTTGTCGTAAATTTTCAGAATTACTGGAATTATGAAATTGCAAATTACTGATTTTTTTAGATTTACTGGAATGTTTGGAATTATAAAAATTACTGTGGATTATTATCGGAACTACGGATTTTTTTATACTTAGTAGAATTCTTTTTAAATTGAAACAAGATTACTTAGAAGGGAAATTAAGTTTGAAATTACAGGAATTAATTTGGAATTAATAAAATTAATTTTAGCTTGCTATTGAGTGGAGTTATTGGAGTTGTTTGAGGAATTATCCGAGTTTATTTGGAAGAAAAAATTCGTTGAATTTAAAAAAAGATCGGAATTAATACGAAATTGTGAGAATTATTTTGAAATTACAAAAATTAATTGAAATTATTTATTCCATTATAACAGAAATTAAGTTGAATTTCTTACAACTATCGCACTTACAAGAAATTATTGTGGTAATAAAAAAATTAATTATAAAATTATAAATTATAAATTATAAAATTAAGTTGGAATTACAAAAATTAATACTGAATTATTTGAATGACTCTTGAAATTACTGAAATTTCAGTATCTGAAAATATTTTGATTTCTAATGAACATGAAATGTTAGGTCAAACGAAAAAAAGTGTTTGTAATTGAAAAAACCAGCCTAAAACCAATTACATCTGTTTTCGCAATCCTTTCAATTTCCTTTTCGTATCCGAGCCACGTCCACAGCCTCTTTTCAAACAGATTCGTTCGTTTTATTTAATTTTCAAACAATGTACCGCACGCACATTCGTGGGATGTCCAATCTCGAGTTTTCGATGGTAATAGAGTGTGACGAGCATCGTGTTAAATTTACTCGACCGTGGTCACCTGAGAAAGCGCCTTTTGAGTGCGGAAAATTGCAAAGGTTAAAGGGTTGCCTCCGTTTAATTAAACAAAGTGGAGTGTCGGATTAATTAATCAATTATCAACCGTTTAAAAAAAAACATCCAACTTACGGAAATTCCCAAGAATTGAGTCGAGTTGATGGCTGAGTAAATATCGTCGGCTATTTCCTTATTATTGTAATTAAATTCCTTCAAGCTTTTGCCATATTTGTGCAGACGGTCCATGGTTTTATTAAACGCTGCGGAGGCAAATCGTACAAAATCAACCAAAAAAAAAGGAAAAATACCTAAAGCGACCGACCAGACGGCATCGTAGGCCAGAGGAGCCTCCTGATATCCTTCAGGATAACGCTGGTTATCGATCTTGTATCCTTCTTTCCGCAGGACTTGATTCAGGCGCAGCCGGAAGTCCTCCGAGGTCATCCCCGAAATGGTCCTTTCGTTGAGATTCTGGTTCCACATAAGCGCTTCCGTGGTCAGATGACCCTCTGCAGCTTCCCGCATCTGCTCCAAGCTACATTCGATGTTTTCCTCCTCCAGGTTCACCTCAAACCAATTGTCCTCATACCAACCTGAAACAAAAAAAATTGCGGGGGTTGGTAACGAAGATAATCAAGATCGAGGGCGCTTATCGACTTGCATTATTCAGCCGGAAGTCGAGCGAGAAAAAATGGAAACGTGGGAGAAATGTCGACGACTTGGCGAATTACGGCTTTTCTGCAAATAGAGGGTGACGCGAAAAACAACCCCAACGCGATTTTTTTTCGGGGAGAAAGTCTCGAACCGGAAATATTTTCTGCTAAAAGTATAATATAATAAATAACGTTTTTTTAACGTTACAATTAGTCGTATGATTACGTTTGCTTTTAACGTTTTTTTTACGTAGTTTAAAAACCACCTTTATCTTTTTTACCAATTTTTAACGTTTAAAGTACGTCTCAGCTTAACGTTGTATTTAGAGAGGATAATGTTATTTTGTACACAAAATAACGTTTTTTTAACGTTACAAGTGGTTATATGATTACGTTTGCTTTTAACGTTTATTTTACGTAGTTTAAAAACCACTTTTATCCTTTTTACCAATTTCCAACGTTTAAATAACGTCTCAAATTAACGTTGTATTTAGAGAGGATAATGTTATGTTGTACACAAAATAACGTTTTTTTAACGTTACAAGTGGTTATATGATTACGTTTGCTTTTAACGTTTTTTTTACGTTGTTTAAAAACCACCTTTATCCTTTTTACCAATTTTCAACGTTTAAATAACGTCTCAACTTAACGTTGTATTACGTAAAAAACGTAAAAGAACTTTAACGTTATTAATAAACGTATTTACTAACGTTTGTTTTAAACGTATAATTAACGTTTCAAGAAACTGAATTTGGTTTTACTAATGCTGTCTAACGTTAATCTAACGTTGTAGAACAAAATATAAATAAACGTTGCTTGTTGACGTTTATCTCTGGTTTTGTATTTAGTTTAAATCGTTTAAATAGTTACTAAAAAAAACGTTAATGTTTTACGTTGCAAATAACAGACATTTTTACGTTGATTCAACGATAAAAATAACGTTTTTGCGACCCAGTTAATGTTTCTTTTTTTACGTTATTTTCACGTTAGTGTGCTTACTGAGCTCCGTAAAAGAAAAGAAAAAAAAGTAGATAAACGATAAAGAAAAAAATAATAGAAAGAAAAACATAAAAAATATGCAGAACAAAATAGATAGAAATGAAGTGAAAAAAAAACATTAGAAAAGAAACAAAGACAAAACAAAAAAACAGTTTCTTTCTTTACGTTATTTTCACATTAGTGTGTTTACTGGACTCCGGGAAAGAGAAGAAAGGAGAGTAGGTAAATGATAAAGAAAAAAATAGAAAAAAATATTAGAAAGAAAAACGGAAATAAATGATATGCAGGACGAAATAGGTGGAAAAAAAGTGAAGAAAGAAAACATTAAGAAAGAAACAAAACCAAAACAAGAAAAAAAACGGAAAGAAGAAAAGAAAAAACTAAAAGATGAAAAACAAGAAGAAAAATAGTGACAAAAAGAAAACATGTTGCTGATTCAACGTTAAAAGTAACGATTTTGCAACCTAACTAACGTTTCTTTTTAACGTTATTTTCACATTAGTGTGTTTACTGGACTCCATGATAGAGAAAAAAAGAAAGTAGTTAAATAATAAAGAAAAAAATAATAGAAAAAAAACAGGAATAAATGATATGCGGAACAATATAGGTAGAAAAGAAGTAAAGAAAAAAAATTAGAAATGAAACAAAGACAAAACAAGAAGAAAAACAGGAAGAAGAGAAAAAAAAACAAAAAAAAGAAAAACGGTGACAAAAAGAAGAGATGTGACAACAATAACAAATATGTGCTGATTCCACGTTAAAAGTAACGTTTTTACAACCTAAGTAACGTTTCTTTCTTTACGTTATTTTTACGTTAGTGTGCTTACTGAGAGGATAATTTATAAGAAAATAAAACATTGTAAAATATTTATACGTGGTTTCGCACTGAGTTCAAAAAGCCCATTATTAACCATTAAATAATTGAAAAATAAATAAAAAAAATGTAGCTTTTAACACCGATGTTTTTAATATTTACATTTTAGAATAATTTCGATCGTCTTGATTAGATTTTGTCGGTCATGTGTGTCATTTATTCGTGTATTTTCTGAAAATTGCACTAATATCCGGCCATGGTGTCGTGAAATATAAAGCGAAAGGCGACATGAGAATTTATGTAAAAATTACTTCCAGGAAATGAAGGCAATTTCGAATAAATGGAAAAGGGAGAAAGTGAAAAAATAATCCCGGCCTTGTTGGTTTTACTAAGTTTTATCCAACTTTCATAATAAAAATTCTATCTGGAAAATTTCCGACAATGTTAAGCGCCCTAGTCGATTATTACTTCAATTTGGAACGAGTCGGAAATTCTAGTATAAAAAGGTGGAATCGTTTTTTCTCTCTTTTCTCCTTTTTTGGTGAACTACGGAAAATTGCTAAAATACCTGTCTGAGCTCGAATACGAATAATTAAAGTTGGAAAACTCGAATGAAATGTGGTGGCGCAAAACTGGTACACGTGTTTGGGGATTTCTGACATTTATATGCTATATAACAGGCACATTTGCAAATTGCTGTCGATAAATTTTAAAGCAACATATCGGCATTAAACTGCAATTATTTTATCTGTGCGGTGGCGCCGGTAAATTTGATTAATGCAGAACTAAACGACTAACTTAAATTATTCAGGACAATGATGCCTAAAAACTGCTTATTTTTTTAATTTTTTCATAAACCCATGTAAAATGATCCGGGGAAGCGACTGGCGTCGAAAAAATCGCAAAATTCCCAATACTTTTTTTATAATATAATATAATATATGATAATATATAATATAAAAGATAAAATATAAAATTTAAAATTTAAAATATAAAATATAAAATATAAAATATAAAATATAAAATATAAAATATAAAATATAAAATATAAAATATAAAATATAAAATATAAAATATAAAATATAAAATATAAAATATAAAATATAAAATATAAAATATAAAATATAAAATATAAAATATAAAATATAAAATATAAAATATAAAATATAAAATATAAAATATAAAATATAAAATATAAAATATAAAATATAAAATATAAAATATAAAATATAAAATATAAAATATAAAATATAAAATATAAAATATAAAATATAAAATATAAAATATAAAATATAAAATATAAAATATAAAATATAAAATATAAAATATAAAATATAAAATATAAAATATAAAATATAAAATATAAAATATTCAAGAATTATTGTCTGGCAAATATTTTTTTGCTAATTCACCAAATGTTTGGTCATCAACTCGAGTTTTGCTGACTTGTTAGGTAGCAAAAATCATCATGATTTGTCTTTCCTTTAAAATCAGCAAATCATCACTACTTTTAAATGTGAAAAATATTGCTGTGTAATTGTTTCTTTCCTTATTCATCTTTTTGGACAGTTTTTAAAAATCAGAGCGAAAAGTGCAAGTCACTGTATTTACAACTGATATCTAGTTGTTTAAATTGGGTCCCGATATCTATGATAGTGAACACTAGATCTAGAAGTGCACTTAGTACACATCTAAACTGTCGGCTTTCTCATGAAATTATCAACAGCTGATTGATAACACTTGACATTTGTTATTTTTGGCTCGATTACCAATTAACAGAAGACAGAAGCAAAAATTCCAATTCCAGTTTGTAAATTTCACACAGCCATTTAGATTAGAGATATTTTTTTTTCAACCCTTGGTGTGTAAAACACGTATCGTGTCTGTTACAAGCATGTAGGTCGGCTATCAGATAGCTGCAGCAATTTCTCACAGCTCTAACGCTGAAAGCAGCTTTAGTCTAATAAAATTTTCATTAGTTATGGATAAATGTGAAATGGTCTGGTTGAAACCAATGCCGCCTATGATTATTAAATTAGGGAATTGATCTGATAACCTTGCCGCCAACATAAATACTATTAATAGTCGTGGCTAAATTGGAAATCCAGGACCGGATCGAAAGCAAATTGGAAACTGTTTACACAGAGCGCACAAAAGCGCACGAATGTTTGCCTGAAAGGGGACAAACAGGTCTAATTGAAGACTGTGCCGGAAATAAATCTTATTCCTTTTGAAAAGCCAGTTTATTCGGAAGCTAAGCGGTTTTCTACCCTTAAAAATTAAATAGTTCCGACTTTTCAGCAACAATAAATTACCAATAACGTGAGTGGTTACTGAAAGCCCGCTCGTCAGAATGGAATTAATCTGGTCAGGCTCTATTTCAAAATTATCGGAGTATTAGCTCTATTGTTAAAGGGCGAATAATAATTGCTCATTATTTCCCCAATTTATATACAGTTGGATTTAAATGCAAAACAGGAGCCAAAGGTAAAAGTTTAATTTGGGACTGGAGCTCTTGACATTGGCTGTTGTAATGAATGGACAATCGAATGATCAATTGGACAGTTTCAAACATTTGTGGCAAACAATGACATATGTGTGCTTTTGGAGGGATTAACTGGACCAAGGTGATAACGGAAACTATGTTGACCTGACTTGACAAAAACTCGTTCAGTCCAAAAATATTTCTTTTATTGAGTGTTTAAAATTGAAAAAACGTCAAAAATAACTTGGCTTCGTCCTAGAATAAATTTTTTTTTCAAAAAACAAGGTATTACATTAGTTTTTGGAATATACAGGGTTAGTCAATAGTGGGTTATTTCTGACATGTTCTAATTTTATGACTTAAATAATAATAGTCCATAATCAAGAAAAACTTGATAATACTCAAAAAAATTTAATCGAAGATTAGATTTTAATTTTTTTAAGAATTACTGATCTGGTCAGCTGATCTGTATTATTGGTTGCATATATGTAGAAATTCAAAAGTAAGATACTATTGACTTAACCTGTACAAATTTTTATTTTTTTTTGACTAAAATTGTCGTGGTCAAAAAATCGTTTTCTAAACTCGCTCTAGGCAAGGTTTTATGACCTTTTTTTCGTCTTCAGAATTCAAAAAAAACTATAAGACTAAAAACAAAAATCAAAAAAGCATCAAAATCAAAAAAATCATAACTTAAACACTAAAAATCGTGCAGCAAAACAGTTTGTTCCATCCAACACAGTTAATTTTACGTACAATAAGTATAATTTTTTTTTTAAAATAACATAAACATGTTGATTCTACTTTGTTTTTGAAATAATTAGATGTTTTTTGACGAAAAATTTTATAAGATACAAAAATTGTGCCTCAGATAAACAAGTAAGAGGTGATTTTTATATTTTTATTAGTCAATTACTCATTCCTGAGACAAATGAGACACCAGTGGACCGGTTTAAGGGCTGGTTTATCTCACAGAACGGGATTTTGCCATAGATGCAAATAAAACGGTCGATTCTGCTTAATTTTTGAAATAATTTGATTTTTTTTGACGAAAACAAAAACACAACACAGTTAATTTTACGTACAATAAGTATAATTTTTTTTTTAATAACAGATAAAAAAAGTTATAAATAATTTTATACTATGTGGTTTATACAATGTGTTCAAAAATGGTTGTTGACTGTGGAATTCAAATTCAATGCACCGTTTCGTTCAAATGACTATTGTAGTCTGAGTACTGTCATCTTTAGCAAATTTTTGAATTTTTAATTTTAAATTTTTGAAATTTGTCTTGATTTGTGTCTTATATTTCCGTAATTTTTGTTGTTGTGTTCTCTTTCATTTTTAGATTTGCATTATTTTGGTGGATTTGTCACTTTGACGGCATTCAAAATTTAGATTAAGCGGTACATTACGTTTAAATTTCATAGGTGACGTGATGAACAATCATTTTTGAACACATTGTACTTCATAAAAAATGATTGTTTTCGTAATTATTTGTTTATGCTCAGGTTTTTTAATTAGTGTCTTCATGTTAACAATTTAAAACAAAATAAAAAAGTCGCTTCATATAAAATTAAACAACAAAAAATAACGCCGTTTGTGTAGATTATCAATATTTTTTAATTTATTCACTTTATTTTATTGGTTTTTATATATATTTTTTTTAAAACAGCGAGACCAACATATTGTTAAATTATTTTCTGGAGAAGAAGTAAAATTTTTCAAAAAAAAGTTGTAATACAAATTTTTTGAATTTTTTAATAACAGTAATGCTGATGTTTCACACTCTTCAAACTACAGTTTTGTTGGCCGTTTAGGCAAAAAAAAGAAAAAAATAAAATAAAATTTTGTTACACATTATAAAGACATTAAACTCATTTTTAGTAATTATTTGTCACAAAAAATTTTTGAATTTAGTTTTTTGTCATCATTATTATTACCATATCAGGTAATTAAAGGCAAACTAAAAAAATCATTTTCTAATATTCTCTTTATCTGAATAAAATTTATACTATTAATTTTCTTACCAAAAAGCAAAAAAAATAAGAAGAAAGTAAAACAGAAAAATATATAATAAAATTTATAGACTATAAAAAATCTTTGATTTGATATTTATTTTACTGATGAACTGATAAGTCACAGTGCTAAAATAGGGCCAAAGCCTACTATAAAGTACTACAAATTATTTGAAAAAATGCGCTATTTGGAACAAATTGATCAAAATTTTAGTTAAAGTTTTGTTGTCTGAAAGGTAGTTAAAAATAGGTTTATATTTACGGAAACGTTATCAAAAATTTATAAATAAATCGTTATTGCTTTGGTCAAGGCGACCTTGACCAGAATTGGGCCACCGTTAACTGATAAATAAACGAGTTAACAATACAATTATCTTATTGAGCTACAATGGTTTGGAACGTTAGGGAAGCTTCCAATTTGAAACAGTCATCACAAGTAGCCAAACCCAGCCAGATAAACAATTAAACAACAAAATATTGGGAAAAGTAACGATGACTCGAAGCATTAAACATATTTAAACAACTGTAAAATCATTAAATTTTCAGAACCATTCCTCCAATCGCTGCAAAATGATCCCAATAATCCTAACAATCACAGTGGTGACAATAGTGTACTATTTGCTGCACCTCAACTACCAGTACTGGAAAAAAAGGGGAATCCCCAACCCAAAGCCCGTATTTTTGCTCGGCAATTTTGGAAAATGCTTCTTTTTGCGAGCGTCACCAGGACAAGTATATTACGATGTTTACAAGTGAGTGGTTTTTTGAAAAAAAAAAATTGCAAACTTGAGGAAAAATTTTCAGTAAATATAAAAACGAACAAGTGGTCGGACTGTATCGAGCAACCACGCCTGTACTTCTAGTTCGTGATCCTGAACTAATTAAGGAAGTGATGGTAAAGTCGTTTAGCAGTTTCCATAATAATGATGTGTACGTTTACAAAAAAAGGGACCCAATTGTTGGGCGAAACCCTTTCGTCTTGAAGGGAGAGGAGTGGAAAAGTGTTCGGCAGCAGTTGACGCCAGGATTCACAAGTGGAAAGGTAATCAAGTGAACTGGCAGACAAAACTTATTATTTTTTAAAATAATTTTTAAATGACACACCAGTGAACTAGTTTTAAGGCCGGGATTTCGCCTCAGATGCAAATAAACATGTCGATTCTACATTGTTTTTGAAATAATTAGATGTTTTTTGACGAAAAATTTTATAAGATACAAAAATTGTGCATCAGATAAACAAGTAGGAGGTGAATTTTATATTTTTATTGATCAATTACTCATTTCTGAGACAAATGAGACACCTGTGAGCCGGTTTAAGGGCTGGTTTATCTCACAGAACGGGATTTCGCCATAAATGCAAATAAAACAGTCGATTCTACTTAGTTTTTGAAATAATTTGCTTTTTTGACGAAAATAAAAACACAAAAACTAAACATCTTAAAAAAGTAGAACTTTCACATAATTAATTAAGATTTACACTGTTGGTTTGGAAAAATTAATAATTACAATTATAATAATTATATTAAATAAATTGAAAAATCAAAAGTAATGTTTTGAGACTTCTACGAAAGTTATTGTTTTATTCCAAAATCAAGGCTGATACAAAAATTTTATAAGGTACAAAAAGTGTACACCAGATAAACAAGTAGGAGGTGATTTTTATATTTTTATTGGTCAATTACTCATTCTTGAGACAAAAGAGACACCAGTGAACCGGTTTAAGGGCTGGTCTATCTCACGGAACGAGATTTCGCCTTAGATGCAAATAAAACGGTAGATTCTTAGTTTCTGAAATAATTTAAAATTTTTGACAAAAACACACTTTTTTTAATTAATAAAATAAAAAAAAGAGTGTGCATGTTTTCAAAAATAAAAACACATTGAGAAATTCTGAACTAAGCGCCCAAAAACTGAGAAACAAAAAAAACTATAGAAATGGAAAAAAACGTTAAATTAATAGAATTCTCACAAACAAAATTTATTTTTGGAATCGTAGATGAAATGGCTGTACCCTCTCTTAGACGAAGTGGCCGAAAACCTGGTCAAATTCATCGCCAATCAGCCCAAAACCCTCAACGCCAAAGACGTGTGCGCCCGTTTTACGCTAAATAACGTGGCAAGTTGTGCTTTCGGAATTGAAGGCAAATGCTTCGAGGAGGAAAATAACCACTTCAGACAAATGGCCATTGAGTTCCTCTCGCCCAGTAGTTGGAGCTTCATTGGTCTGTTCCTCGTATTACTGAACCCGTCCTTGCTCAAAGTCCTCCCAATAAAATTCGTGACGAAAAACTGCGAGAAAAAACTGACCGACTTGGTCCAACAAACGGTGAAGTACCGCGAAGACAACAATGTTGTCCGCAACGATTTCCTCCACATTTTGACACAACTGAAGAAAACCTCCAGCGAGTTCACGGACATTGACGTGGTGGCACATGCAGCTGGGTTTTTTGGAGATGGCTATGAGACTACTGCTGGGGTTATGAGTTTTGTTTTGTATTGTTTGGCGGAAAACCCCGACATTCAGACAAAACTGCGGGAATTAGTCGATAAAGTGTTTGAAAATAACGAGGAAAAATTGCCGTATGAAGTCTTGCAAGAAATTCACTTCTTGGATGCTGTGGTTAATGGTAATTTTTGGAGAAAAAATTCCAAATTCTTGTATTTTATTTTTTTTTTGTTTTTAGAGACACTACGTTTGCATCCGCCGGCTCTCCACTTCCAAAAATTGTGCACACAGGACTTTACGTTCGTTTTGAAAAATGCAAACAAGTCGGTGACTATTGAGAAAGGCACTCCGGTTATTGTGCCAGTTCATGGGCTCCATCATGATCCGGATTATTACGAAAGTCCGGATTTGTTCAAGCCGGAGCGCTTTCTCCCGGAAAATAAGGACAAAACGGTCAAGTGCACGTTTATGCCTTTTGGTGAAGGCCCCCGGAGTTGTTTAGGTGCGAAAATGTGGGGTGAAATTTTTTTGTTATTTTTTTGATTTCAGGACAAAGATTCGGTTTGTTGCAAGTGAAAGTCGGAGTTGCGCATATTATTCGCCATTTTGAGTTGAGTGTCAATGGGAAAACGCAAAGGCCGATAAAGTACGAACCAACGAATCCTGTGACGGCACCGGTTGGCGGATTTTGGCTAAATTTTAAGAAAATTCGTTGAAATTTGCTAAAAAATTGTAGTATTATTCCGAATATGCTTTTATTTTTCCTCTAAATGTGTGTATGATGGTGGTAAATAAAAAAGTATCGAAAAATTAAACAAACTGTAATTTCAATGCACCTTCCTAGTTTTGTTATAAGTACAGTCACGATCAAAAAGAATGACACCCCTAAATTAACTTCGAACTTAAGTAAATTTAAAAACTAAATAATAGTATGTTACTTATTAAAAGTCAGAAAAAAAATGGTTAGTTCAGCTTATAACAATAAATAAATAAAAAAACGCATCGGACGAGTTAGACTGTTAACTAAAAAAACAACATATTTATCTCAAATAAAATAAAAATCTCAAATTTTTCCTACAAAAATCAGAGTTGGTAATTAGCTCAACGCATTTTTTTAATTTTTTTTCTAAATATTAATTAACAAGTATTACGTATTAAAAAGTTTAAATATTAATTATTTGACTTTCTGAAACAAGTTTAAGTGAGCAAGAAATACGAAAAAAAATTGGCGTTAGACCCAAAATTAGTTACCTTTGTTTGAATTTTTTGATTATTTTGCATTGTCCTATATGAAAGAGATTAGATTTTGTGTACTAAATATTAATTAATCGAAATTTTATGATTTCTTGAAACATTCTAAAACTTCCTGTAGAATAAATACAAAAAAAAATGATCGCTACCCCCCAAAGTTACCTGATTTTTTATTTTCTAATGGATTTTTGAGCAAAAAAAAATTTAGAAAATAGACACACACAACTGGACACCCAAAAGCGGTGTAAAATTGATATATGGGTTTGCAAGATTTGCAAGACCTGACCTGACCTGACCTGACTTAAACTATAATAATTTTTTTATATTTTAATTTTGACATAAAAAATTGACATAAGACCTGACTTGAGCTGACTTAAATTATAAATTTTGTTTTGTTTTAATCTTGACATAAGACCTGACCTGACCTGAGCTATAATTAATTTTTTATATTTTAATCTTGACATAAGAAATTGACATAAGACCTGACCTGACCTGACCTGACTTAAACTATAATTGTTTTTTTTATATTTCAATTTCGACTTAAAAAATTGACATAAGAGCTGACTTAACCTGAGCTGACTTAAATTATAATTTTTTTTTTGTTTTAATCTTGACATAAGACCTGACCTGACCTATGCTATAATTAAGTTTTTATATTTTAATCTTGACATAAGAAATTGACATAAGACCTGACCTGACCTGACCTGACTTAAACTATAATTGTTTTTTTATATTTCAATTTTGACATAAAAAATTGACATAAGACCTGACCTGAGCTGACTTAAATTATAAATATTTTTTTGTTTTAATCTTGACATAAGACCTGACCTGACCTGAGCTACAATGAATTTTTTATATTTCAATCATGATATAAGAAATTGACGTAAGACCTGACCTGACCTGACCTGACTTAACCTATAATTGTTTTTTTATATTTCAACTTTGCCATAAAAAATTGACATTAGACCAGACCTGACCTGAGCTGACTTAAATTATAAATATTTTTTTTTGTTTTAATCTTGACATAAGACCTGACCTGACCTGAGCTATAATTAATTTTTTATATTTTAATCTTGACATAAGAAATTGACATAAGACCTGACCTAAGCTGACCTAACCTGACTTAAACTATAATATTTTTTTATATTTTAACCTTGACATAAGAAATTGACATAAGACCTGACCTGACCTGACCTGAATTAAACTATAATTTTTTTTATATCTTAATCTTGACATAAAAAATGACATAAGACTCGACCTGACCTGACTTGACCTGACCTGAACTGTAATTATTTTTTCTCTTATTTTGCAAAGTCTCATTGTTTTTTGTTTCACAGATCATTTATTTATCGTTTAAAAGTAGTCATACTTTTAAAATATTGCGAAAAAAGTATATAATTAACAGAAATATGCTTTCTTTTCCATTGTATATTAAAAAAATATATAAAAAATTAGTGCTTTTTATAAGAAATAGTGTTCAAAGTGTACGTTAAAAACTAAAAAAACTGGCCACTGTAATTATAGGTTTAATTGGACTGAAAACATGCAATTTACTTATACTGAGTGACCTTAAAAGTGTCCCAAGCCAGGCAGTGAAAATCTAATGTTAGTGTTTCTAATGTAGAAACGTAGAAAAATTGATCATGGCAACAGTAGAATGATTTATTAATTAATTACTACCTATTTTCTTATGCATATGTTTCATCTGACCTTCTTATTGTCATTATTATACAAAACAAGACAAACCAAATAGGAATTTACAATCAAAATTAAACAGAAAACATAAATGTGATCAATCCAGTTCATCCTGCAGTTGAATTGAAACAACCTTGACAGTCATGAAACCAACAACAAGCAGTACTACCGCACAATTAACGTTGTATACATGTTTTGACTGCAAATTAACTCAACATATCAAAAGTTTGCGATAAAAACCCCTATAATTAGTACTGTACAATATTTTTCTTCTCGAATTTCGGCTCCGAAACAAAGTTATCACCTAACCCAAATAAATGAACCCAGTAATAAAAAAATCAAAACCACTTGCTATTCTATAAATACAAACAGTACGCAATTCTCAAGGCCCTAGTTAATCATCATCCAGAGAAAACTCGTTATTGCAGTCGTCTCTCAACCGGCAAAATGCTACCAATAATCCTGATAGTCACAGCTGTGACAATAATTTGCTACTTAATACACTTGAATTACCAGTATTGGAAAAAACGAGGTGTGAAAGGCCCAAGACCGCACTATTTGGTCGGAAATATCGGCAAAGTGCTACTTTTGCAAGCCTCGCCAGGACAAGTTTTCGCCGAAGCTTACAAGTGAGTTTTTGGCGACTGTTTGGTGTAATAATTACAAAGGAGAAAAATTGTAGTGAATTTAAAGATGAAGATGTGGTGGGTTTGTATAGAGCCATGTCGCCCATAATTTTAATTCGTGACCCTGAGCTGGTCAAAGAGGTGATTCTTAAGTCGTTTAATAGCTTCCACGATAATGATATGTACATAGATAAGGGTACTGATGCTATTGCAGGGCGTCATCCCTTTTTGTTAAGGGGGGATGATTGGAAAATTACGAGACAAAAACTAACACCTGGATTCACCAGTGGAAAAGTAAGTTACAGATAGCAATTTTTTTTCTGTAGCACATGTTGAACTATTTTTTTATCAATTTCTTTGAGTTGATAAAATAGTACTTTAACTGCAAGAGTGAAAATGTTTGAAATTTTGAAATTTTTAGCAAACATATATTGAGGTGATTTTTATTTAAATTGGGAAAGTTCCTAATAACTGACGCAATCTCATGACCTTTATAAACCTTTTTTTTCAAATGTTCAAGTTCGATTTTAAAATATTTAATTTTAAATATTTTTTTCTTTTATTTTTTTTATTTTATTAATTTTTCAAGAAACACGTGGAAGTCCAAAAAAATCTCAGGAATTTCTAAATATTAGATAATATATTTAGCTATATTATATTATAATATATAATATATAATATATAATATATAATATATAATATATAATATATAATATATTATATATAATATAATATATATAATATATAATATATATTAATGGATTTCAACATGGCGACACTTCCGCTTATATCTAGTTTTCTATTTGTACCTTTCTAAAGTTATTTATATTACTTTTATTTTTCTTTTATTTTTCTTATTGTTTAATATTTTTTATATATTTTTATATTTCTTTTTTTGGGGAGTTGAGTTGAATACTCTTCGACTAGACTTCGCCCCCACAAAGCTTGTACATTTATTTATTTATATTTATATTTTATTTTTTTTAATAAAGGCCTATTATAATTATTATTATATTTTTATTATTATTATTATATCAAAGGTCGTTATCAGCTTTCTTATTTGAAATGAAAAGCTATGTTTTTTACTGCATTTTCGAGTTACTCAAGTTAATTTAAGGCAACTTTGTCAGCTTTCCTCAAACTAAAATTTAGTCGTTTTCGAAATATTTAGGGTTTTTTAAAATTTTTGGATTTGCATCAGTGGCTTTAAAAATCGATAGCTTTGCCGTTTTTTTATATTTTGAAATTCTTCTTCTCTTATGTGAAAGAGAAGGTTTAGATCTTTTCTTAGGTGTTAACGAATTTCTAAAAAAGTTAGCAAACCCAAAATTTACTAATAAATACCAACAAAAAGTTATACGAATTATTTGTTAGTATTGCAAAATTTATCAGCCATAGCTCTTTTCTCATAAGTTGCCATGAAAAGGTGAGTACAATATTAAGAAAATGAAGGTTTTCAAATATAAATCTAACGAATTTGTTTTGTTTTCAGAGAAAAAAAGTAAAATTTTGAACAGAACATATCGTTTATCCAATGAGAAACATTTTTTGTCAAACTGTGCAAAAATATCTGTGGCAATGTCAAAGAAAACCAACATAACTTGAAAATTATCACAGATAGGAATAGAATACTATCACAGATCGTTGAAAAATTAAATTTTCTTCCACAAAGTGAAATAAAAATTGGGGCATTCCATTAAAAAAAATTGACTTGTAGCTTGCAGAAGCTGACCAAAAATTACGCTAAGATTTTGGAATTTGTAATTTTTTTTTCCAAAATTTTGAAAACACTGAAGAGAAGATATTGGTTTTTGATTTCTAAATCTTTTTAAAGATTTAGAAAAATAGCCGAATTCTCGACTTTTTAACTGCAAATTTAAAATTTTGAAAACGGCCAAATTTAAAAAAGGTAATACCAACTTCTGGCATAATCGAAAGTGCCGTCAAGTTTAAATATTTTCATTCAACATTCACCATTGTACACAAATTTTCAGATAAATAATATATAATTATCAGAACTTTAAATACTTCTAATGTGCATTTTAGTCGGAACAGCCTGTATAAGAATCAAATTGTCGTTCAATTAGTTAAGAAAGTATTGAGAAAATACAGAATGAATTTTTTTTCAAAATTTTTTAGATATCAGATTGCATTTCAAAAATACCTAGCAATGGCCGAGTTATTGATTTTTGAAAAAAATAGCAAACTCAAAAAAAATCAAAAAACTGTAGTTCCATCGAATAAACTTACGTATAAATTAAAGCAAAATTAAATTTTCCTCAATTTAACAAAAAACTGCAGCATTTTGTTGTGAAAAATTGAGTTATAATGAGCATTTGAAATTGATCAAAGATGGCCTTAAATTTTTGGAATCTGTTAAATCTGTTAACTTTTTTGTTTAATCGAAGTGTTAGAACTGCAAAATTCCAGTTTTTTTGTAACTGTTTAAACTAAACACCTTATGATACCAATCACTGACCACTATTTATCAATATTTAATCAGTAATCACAAACATTTTGCATTTTTTGAGCATCAGAGGTAAAAAATACAATTTGTATTGTACCTCATTTCTGAATTATTGCATATTTAAAAAAAATTAAAAAAAAATTAAAAAAAAATACCCAAATTTTGAGAACCGCTGAATCAAAATTATAAAAATTAGCGTAAATGTTGATATTATTGACAAAATAGCAGAGATAAATTAACTTCTTGGTCCACTACGTTATTTTTGTTATTAAATTTTACAAAAAAAACACAAAAATTTTTGTGCCAAGACTGGGATTCGAACCTCCCACACAAATAAACATATTAACCACAATTACGAAAAATTCTCAAAACGCCTATGCGCCACCATCGCCATTCCGTTTAATGAAAAAAATAACTGCTAATAAACTGCCATAAGCCACACAGTGGCTCTCAACAGGTGGATTACTAAAAATTTTTGGAAATCATTTCGGATTTTTCGAAATTATTACTTGTTGGTGATTGTGCCATGAAAAAAAAAGTTAACGGTCAACGAAAAAATATTGTAATCAACTTAACTATTAAAGTCACTCACTCGCTATCGCTCGTTGATTAAAGAAACTAGTTTTTTGAAAAACTATTAATGAAAATTGCAGATGAAATGGTTGTACCCTCTCTTAGAAGAAGTAAGTGGCACTTTAATAAAATTCATCGAAACCCACCCCGAAACAACAAACGGAACCGGTTGCGACATCAAAGACCTCTGCGGCCGCTTCACCCTCAACAACGTCGCCAGCTGTGCCTTCGGCATCGAAGGCAAATGCCTCGAAGAAAAAAACAGCCAATTCCAGCAACTGGCCCTCGACTTCATGTCACCAGGAAGCACAGCCTTCTTCACCTTCTTCCTCTCCACAATCATCCCCTCCCTCTCGAAAATCCTCAAAGTGCGGTTCATCTCCCAAGACGTCGAAAACCGACTCGTCGACCTCATCGGCCAAACGGTGAAGTACCGGCAGGAGAACAACGTGCTCCGGAACGACTTCCTCCACATTTTGATCGAATTGACGAAAACCCACAAGGATTACCAACTGATTGACGTGACTTCGCACGCAGCTGCGTTTTTCGCCGACGGTTATGAGACCAGTGCGTCGGTGATGAGCTTTGTGCTGTACGAGCTGGCCGCCAATCCCGGCGTCCAGGAGCGGCTGAGGGAAGAGGTGGAGAAAGCGTTTGCAAAAAATGGGACTTTACCGTACGATGGCTTGCAAGAAATCCACTTTTTGGACGCGGTTGTGAACGAAACGTTGCGTTTGCATCCGCCATTGCAACACTTGCAAAAAGTTTGTACGAAAGATTTTACTTTCGTGACCAAAAATACGAACAAAACGGTGACGATTGAAAAAGGGACAACTACAATAATCCCGATTTATGGGCTTCAACATGATTCGAAATTTTTCGAAAATCCCGATTCCTTCCAACCGGAGCGGTTTTTGGGCTCTAATAAGGATAGTATTGCCAAGGGGACGTTTTTGCCGTATGGTGATGGACCAAGGGCTTGTTTAGGTACGTGTTTTTTTCGACAATTTTTTTTTTTTGATTTTTTTTTTAGGGATCAGGTTTGGTTTGTTGCAAATTAAAGTCGGAGTGGCGTATATTATCCACCATTATGAGCTGACTGTTAATAAGAGGACCAAAGTGCCTTTGAAATTTGTGGCTACAAGTCCTGTAACAGCGCCTGTTGGAGGATTTTGGCTCAATTTTAGAAAATTAAAGTAAGGACCTGGTTTGAATTTTTGGTACTAATGTTAAGCACCCTTTTTTATTTTTATAATCGTGCACTATGTTCTGGTACAGTGAATAAAGGATTTGTTAATAATTTTTGGCGTTTTTTTGGACTGCGATCGCTCAAAATTAAGAAAACTAGTATTTTGGCTTTTCGGGACATTTATCAAATAAAAACTGACGAAAAAGAATAAAAAAACACAAAGGAATTTAGAAAATGACTTTATTGCCAAATATAAATGTACAAAAAAGACAAATTTTTAAAAAATTGAAAACTTAAAATTTAGTACAGTTGATTAACAACGAATAACAAAAAAAAAGAAAAAAAAGTAATAACATTCTTAAGATAGGAGAAAACATGGATTCAAAGAATAATAAAAAGTTATAAAGAAAGTGAAAACTGCTTAAGAATTAACTCACTACAACAAAAAGGGTCAATCTCAGTTAAAATGTATGGTAATTGACAGAAAAAATGAGAACTAAACAAGAAAAAGAAAAAGAGAAAAGTGAGTAAAAAAAATTTTGAATCTAAGTTTTATTAAGTGGCCTTATTATGTGCTGAATGTTTTGATTTATGATTTCAATTTGTAAAAAAAATCGTAAAAAAGAGACTGTAGTTTAGAAATACGCAAACGTCACAAAGTGGACTTTTGTAAATAAATGTCACAAAAAATGCTCTCGTTCAAAATTAAGAAAAAAAGTATAAAAGTTATAAACAGACCAAAAAATTATTAGTGAAGATCGAAATTGACACTTGTTTTGCATTTTGGGTATTTTAGGGCGGCGTTTTTTATAAATTTGCTTAAAAAAACAAAAAAAAATTACAATATTTTTTTTCTTTGGGTCATTTTGTATTTTCAGTAACAAGTTACTTCTAAGGCTTTGTAAAAATGACTCAGATAAAGAAAAATAGATTTAGCCTGTTTTCAAGCGAGAATCTACTTTTTCAAAAAAATTGATGCGTTAAAACACGACGAAAATTCGTTCATTTATGACAAAAAGTACTTTATTTTGGAAAAATATAAATAAAACAAGAAAAAATTTTAAAGTTTAAAATTTATCAGTTGTTTTTATATAGACAATTTAATAAAAACAATATTTTAAAACATTGATAATGCAGTTAAATACTACAGTAAAACCTCCTTTAACGGACACCTCCGAATAACGGACAGCTCTTCACAACGAACATTTTTGTAGAAACGTAACAAAACCTACATTAAAATTTTCACCTCCCATTAGCGGACACCTCTCCACAACGGACAATTAAAGATTCCCAGTCGGTGTCCGTTGTTGAGAGCTTTTACTGTTGTACGTATTTCCATACAGTGTGTTTATTTTCTTGCTTGAAATGAATTGACGGTTATGACGGTTATGAGACCAGTGCGTCGGTGATGAGCTTTGTGCTGTACGAACTGGCCGCCAATCCCGGCGTCCAGGAGCGGCTGAGGGAAGAGGTGGACAAAGCGTTTGCAAAAAATGGGACTTTACCGTACGATGGCTTGCAAGAAATCCACTTTTTGGACGCGGTTGTGAACGAAACGTTGCGTTTGCATCCGCCACTGCAACACTTGCAGAAAATCTGTACGAAAGACTTTACTTTCGTGACCAAAAATACGAACAAAACGGTGACGATTGAAAAAGGGACAACTACAATAATTCCGATTTATGGGCTTCAGCATGATTCGAAATTTTTTGAAAATCCCGATTCCTTCCAACCGGAGCGGTTTTTGGGCTCTAATAAGGATAGTATTGCCAAAGGGACGTTTTTGCCGTATGGTGATGGACCAAGGGCTTGTTTAGGTACGTGTTTTTTTTGACTAATTTTTTTTTTGATTTTTTTATTTTAGGGATTAGGTTCGGTTTGTTGCAAATTAAAGTCGGAGTGGCGTATATTATCCACCATTATGAGCTGACTGTTAATAAGAGGACCAAAGTGCCTTTGAAATTTGTGGCTACAAGTCCTGTAACAGCGCCTGTTGGAGGGTTTTGGCTTAATTTTAGAAAATTAGACTAAGGATTTGAATGGAATTTTTGGTACTAATGTTAAGCACCCTTTTTTATTTTTATAATCGTGCACTATGTTCTGGTACAGTGAATAAAGGATTTGTTAATAATTTTTGGCGTTTTTTTAGACTGCGATCGCTCAAAATTAAGAAAACTAGTTTTTTGGCTTATCGGGACATTTATCAAATAAAAACTGACGAAAAAGAATAAAAAAACACAAAGGAATTTAGAAAATGACTTTATTGCCAAATATAAATGTACAAAAAAAGCAAATTTTTGAAAAATTGAAAACTTAAAATCTAGTACAGTTGGTTAACAACAAATAACAAAAAAACAGAAAAAAAAGTAATAACATTCTTAAGATAGGAGAAAACATGGATTCAAAGAATAATAAAAAGTTATAAATAAAGTGAAAACTGCTTAAGAATGAACTCACTACAACAAAAAGGGTCAATCTCAGTTAAAATGTATGGTAATTGACAGAAAAAATGAGAACTAAACAAGAAAAAGAAAAAGAGAAAAGTGAGTAAAAAAAATTTTGAATCTAAGTTTTATTAAGTGGCCTTATTATGTGCTGAATGTTTTGATTTATGATTTCATTTTGTAAAAAAAATCGTAAAAAAGAGACTGTAGTTTAGAAATACGCAAACGTCACAAAGTGGACTTTTGTAAATAAATGTCACAAAAAATGCTCTCGTTCAAAATTAAGAAAAAAAGTATAAAAGTTATAAACAGACCGAAAAATTATTAGTGAAGATCGAAATTGACACTTGTTTTGCATTTTGGGTAATTTAGGGAGGCGTTTTTTTATAAATTTGCTTAAAAAAACAAAAAAAAATTACAATATTTTTTTTTCTTTGGGTCATTTTGTATTTTCAGTAACAAGTTACTTCTAAGGCTTTGTAAAAATGACTCAGATAAAGGAAAATAGATTTAGCCTGTTTTCAAGCGAGAATCTACTTTTTCAAAAAAATTGATGAGTTAAAACACGACGAAAATTCGTTCATTTATGACAAAAAGTACTTTATTTTGGAAAAATATAAATAAAACAAGAAAAAATTTTAAAGTTTAAAATTTATCAGTTGTTTTTATATAGACAATTTAATAAAAACAATATTTTAAAACATTGATAATGCAGTTAAGTACTTCAGTAAAACCTCCTTTAACGGACACCTCCGAATAACGGACAGCTCTTCACAAGGGACATTTTTGTAGAAACGTAACAAAACCTACATCAAAATTTTCACCTCCCATTAGCGGACACCTCTCCACAACGGACAATTAAAGGTTCCCTGTCGGTGTCCGTTATTGAGAGCTTTTACTGTTGTACGTATTTTCAAACAGTATGTTTATTTTCTTGCTTGAAATGAATTCTTGCAGAAAAACAACTAATTCTACAACTCCAATTTTGTTGTTCGTGTTGTTTGTTTGTTTTTTTTTTGTAATGCGATAAAAATACGTTTTTCTTTTTCCTGACGTAGGAAATAATAAAAAATATATTCTAAATTACTAGATTCTTATACTTTCGGTTCACTTTCATAAAAACCATTGTGGTAGAACTGACTAACTTGTTACCATGACAACCAACATAATGGTTTTTATGAAAGTGAATCGAATGTACCTAATTTCTGTTTTTGACAGCTAAGTAAGGTTTTAACTTCATAGAAATCCGGTCTCTATTTGTTAATCTTTCATTTTGATACGTTAACAGTCCGGTAATACTTTTTTTGTCTCTAATTAAGGTCTAAATTTTTTACTTCGTAAATAATTGACTTTTCACCAAAGTATATATTCACTTCACTTTAATAAAAACTATTGTGGTACAAATAGCGTATTCTTGGGATTGACTTTTATATGAGTTGTCATGGTAACAGGATAGTCATTTGCACCACAATGGTTTCCTCTTTATATATATATAGAAAAATGTTGAAAAAATTTCTAAAGTCATCTTTTAAAAAATCTGGAGCTACAAATTTATTGTGTTAACTTCTTTAGTTTTCATTATTTTTTAATGTTTTTATGTTTTACACCAGGTAATCGTTCCCTAACAAAACACTAAATAATTATTTTTAAAATTTTTATCAGTCTTTAGCAGTTTATTTAATTTAAAAAAATTAAAATTCATCAAAAAAAATCAGAATGCGTAGACATGCCAACACTGGGAATTATTTCCTAGGAAACCGTTTCAAAAATAATTTATTTTTATTATTGATCAAATTCTATTGCGATCATGACTGTTAGACAACGTTGCCACATATCATTATCTAAAATCCGTAATTTATTAATGACTTTAATACAAAGAATTTTTTTACTATTTTTAGCTTTATATGTAACCAGTTCTCTACCACACACCACTGAGTTGGTACGCCAGTTTTTGAGCACGCTGTATAATATATAATATATAATATATAATATATAATATATAATATATAATATATAATATATAATATATAATATATAATATATAATATATAATATATAATATATAATATATAATATATAATATATAATATATAATATATAATATTACTTGTAGGACAAATATTCGAATCGTTTCAAATTAACGTGTGAATTAGCCACATTGACAGTCAATAAAAAGACCAAAGTATCAATTAACTACGCCCCTTTGAGCCCTTTGACTGCAGTTGTTTTTTGAAAAATTGCATCATCATAAAATTAAACTTGTGGTGTGAATAAATCATGGGTCCCTGTTCGCATTCTTTTCTATCTCATATTCCCAGCTTGCTTGTGCCTCCTTATTAAGTCTTATGACATTTCGGAGGATTTGTCTTAATACAATTGGTTTCCTTTCCCCCATCACGACTTACGGCGGTAAGAGCTGTCGTAATAAATTCCCGACATACGTGTTCCTAAATGTGAGCCAAAAAACCGGTGGAAGAAGGCAGCAAACTCGTGTAAATTATTAAATTCAATTCAAACCCTTTGAACCCTCTCAGACATGTCTTAAACGCATTCAAAGCGTATTGAATTTCCCTCCAGGTATCGATTTCATAGTCGCTTGACAACACTTTGAGTTACACCAAAGGTTGCGCTTGATGTGAGATGGGCTACTGAAGTATTTCGCGCTTGCTTTCGGAAAAATTACAACATTATTGATAACGAATTACGTAATTCGTTGCTTATCGCTGTGTAAAAATTTTCCTGTCACAAACAGATTGATAACGATGTATTTTTTTAAATTAAAGCGGAACTTAAATCAACCCAAAAAATGCAATTTTTAAAATGTGGAATTCGTACAACTTCAAAATATTTTTATTTTCATAAATTATCGCTCCAGTTATTATTACAAAATACATTGTTACTCATTGAACAAAAATGACGATAACCACTTTTTTTAAAACGTGCTTATACAGGATGTTCCCAAAATTTAGAATCAGTTTAATTCATTGTAACAGCAATTTAAACCAAAAAGTTTCAAAAAAGAAAGCTCAAATCTTTCCTTAGAGTTTTCAAATTTCCAAAAAAGTTACAAAGACTAAAGACAAAAAAAATACTCAGAAGAACAGATAAGAACGAAATACAAAAGATAGAAGACACAAAAACAAAAAACAGAATACAGAAAAAAAACATACAAATTAAAAGACAAAAGATGAAAGACACAAAAAACAGAGAAGACAGAAGACAGAACACAGACAAGACAGAAAGAACAAAAAATAGTAGACAAAAAAATAGAAAACAAACTACTAACGTCATAGAAAATAGAGACAAAAGAAGAAAACACCAAAGACACCGAAGACAGAATACAGAAAAAACAAAAAACATACAAAATAGAAGATAAAAGACACAAAAAACAAAGAACACAGAAGACAGACAAGTCAGAAGAAACAAAAAATAGTAGACAAAAAAAATAGAAAACTAAGAACTAAAGTCATGGAAAATAGTAGACTCAGAAGCCCGAAGAGACAGAAGATAGTAGAGACAGAAGAAGAAAACACAAAATACACAGAAAACAAAAAATACAAAAGGTACAGAAGACAGAACACAGAAAAAGCAGAAAAAACAGAAAGCATACAAAATAGAATACAAAAGAAAAAGACAAAAAACAGAAAACACAGAAGACAGAAAACAGAAAAGATAGAAGAAACAAAAAACACAAAAGACACAAAAGACAGACAAGTCAGAAGAAACAAAAAATAGTAGACAAAAAAAAATAAAAAACAAAGAACTAAAGTCATAGAAAATAGTAGACTCAGAAGCCAGAAGAGACAGAAGATAGTAGAGACATAAGAAGAAAACACAAAATACACAGAAAACAAAAAATACAAAAGGTACAGAAGACAGAACACAAAAAAAGCAGAAAAAAAAGAAAGCATACAAAATAGAATACAAAAGAAAAAGACAAAAAACAGAGAACACAGAAGGCAGAAAACAAAAAAATAGAAAAAACAAAAAACACAAAAGACACAAAAGACAGACAAGTCAGAAGAAACAAAAAATAGTAGACAAAAAAAATAAAAAACTAAGAACTAAAGTCATAGAAAATAGTAGACTCAGAAGCCAGAAGAGACAGAAGATAGTAGAGTCAGAAGAAGAAAACACAAAATTCACAGAAAACAAAAAATACAAAAGGTACAGAAGACAGAACACAAAAAAAGCAGAAAAAACAGAAAGCATACAAAATATAATACAAAAAAAGACAAAAAACAGAGAAGACAGAAGGCAGAAAACAAAAAAGATAGAAAAAACAAAAAACACAAAAGACACAAAAGACAGACAAGTCAGAAGAAACAAAAAATAGTAGACAAAAAAAATAAAAAACTAAGAACTAAAGTCATAGAAAATAGTAGACTCAGAAGCCAGAAGAGACAGAAGATAGTAGAGACAGAAGAAGAAAACACAAAATACACAGAAAACAAAAAACACAAAAGGTACAGAAGACAGAACAAAAAAAAAAGCAGAAAAAACAAAAAACATACAAAATAGAAAACAAAAGAAAAAGACAAAAAACAGAAAACACAGAAGACACAAAACAGAAAAGATAGAAGAAACAAAAAACACAAAAAACAAACAAGTCAGAAGAAACAATAAACACAAAAAATAGAAGACAAAAAAATAGAAAACTAAGAACTATGGTCATAGAAAATAGTAGACTCAGAAGACAGAAGAGGCAAAAGATAGTAGAGACAGAAGAAGAAAACACAAAAGAATAGAGAAAATAGTAAACAGACAATACAAAAAAGAGAAAACACAGAAGTCAGAGAAAACAAAAAATACAAAAAAAATAGTCAGAAGAAACAGAAAACTAAAGACTGAAGTCACAGAAAATAAAAGACTTAGAAGAACGAAACACAGAAAGTAGAAGACACAAAAAACAGAAAATACAGTAGATAGAAAACACAAAAACAGTAAACGAAAAAACAGAAAACAGAAAATACACAGCTTGAATGTTTTTTTGGTAATAGTTTTTTTGGTAAATGTTTAACTACGAAACTAAAAGTTTTTTTTCAAATTAGGCTACACCTTTTTTACAGTTTTTGTAACTTTTGTAACATAGAAAAAAAAACAATAAATTCCCGTTTTTGGGCCACCCTGTGTAAATTATTACACAATTCTGACGCAGCTCCTTGACCGGGTCACACATTAATGTGCTCGATTTTATCAGTAATTTTCCACCAAGTTAAAAATATTTGCGATTTTGAAGAATAAATTGATCTTTTTTCCCCAAACGAACTTAGTTCCATCCCAACAAGTGTCAGTGTTTACCAAAAAAATGCTAGTCATTTTGATAATTCTGGCAATAGGTGTTGCCTTCTATTTCCTCAAACTGAATTATCAGTATTGGGAAAAAAGGGGCATTCCTGGACCCAAACCCAACTTTTTGGTGGGGAATATGGGCAGGAGTTTCATCTTGAAAGCCTCACCTGGGGAGATTTTCGCCGAAGCTTACCAGTAAGACTTTTCCTAATTTATTTATTATTATTATTATCATCGAAAATTTTAGTAAATATAATGAGTCAGAAATTGTGGGAATGTACCGAGCGACCACTCCTGTCTTGGTCGTACGTGACCCCGATTTGGTCAAAGAGGTCACAATCAAATCTTTTGACCATTTTAGAGAAAATGACTATGAAGTGGACAAGAGACACGACCCCATTTTTGCGAGAAATCCCTTCGTTCTGAAAGGGGAGGAGTGGAGGACGGTTAGGGCCCAACTAACGCCAGGTTTCACCAGCGGAAAAGTAAACACAATCAAATTTTTTATTTCAAATAGTTTAATAAAAAAATTATTTCCAGATGAAGTGGTTGTACCCTTATTTGGAAAAAATCAGCGAAAATCTGGTCAAATTTGTCGAAACACAAATTAACACAAATTGCGAAGTCAAAGAAATCTGCCGCCGTTTCACACTAAATAACGTCGCAACTTGCGCTTTTGGCCTTGAGGGCAAATGTCTGGAAGAGGAAAATAGCGAATTTCGCCAACTGGCCAAAGATTTTTTCACACCTCCGAGCAGTTTTTTCCTTATGACGGTTTCCCCAACCTTGTCAAAGGCCCTAGCAGCTGGGTAAATTTTTTTTATAAAAATTATATCGTCTACATTGTCTACATTCCCAAAAAAATCTAACGTGGGAAGCAAACTGATTGCTTATAGTTTTTTGCACTCGTAGTCGTACTTTTTTTTTTGAAAAATTAAATTTTGTTTCACTATACTTGTTGTCTTTTTTACAATAATTATTAAAATGGCCTAAATATACTTAAAAAAATACAAAATGTTACAATGCAAACAAAGTAAAGAAATTAAAAATGTATTTTTTTTATTATATCGTTAAATTGTGTGATGTAAAAAATGGATACTTTTAAAAATGTTTTGAAAAAAATTAAGATATCCGTTATCAGGGTTTTGTTAAGTCTTAAAGTAATAGCCAAATTTTTTTTAATAAATAATTCAAAAAAAATAATGTACAGTCAAACAAAGTGAAAATGATGCCCACTGTTCTAACTACAAGTAGGCTGGATCAAACTTAACATACAATGGCGAGCAAAAATTTTGGGTACTTTTGTCATTTCAATTTCAAAAAAATAGGGAAATACACACGTTTATGTCAGCGAGATGTCAAAGGTGGTCGAAATTTTTTGATCGCTACTGTACTTTTTAGATAAATTTTTTAGAAGCCCGTTTATTATTTATTTTGCATTAATTAACGTTAAGGGCCGGTTTATAAAAACTTTTGTTAAAATACAATTCATTGTTAAGTTAAAAGACCAATCAAATTGGTTGAATTTGGTCACGTGACCAGCTTATCACGCATTTAATGGCAGATTAAATTAATGACGCTTCTATAAAACGGTCCTAAGTTAATTAAATAAAAATGACGAGTTTTCTGATTAAAAAACTTACCAAACTATTTCTTAAAAAATATGCATTAAAAAACAAATCATTACAATTTTTTTTTCACTTTATTTTCAAAATAAAATTAATTAATATAATTTTTGTACTACTTTAGACTTGTCTTAGTTGCAATTAACATGTTTTGTAGGCCGGCCCTAAGTTTTCTATTAGTTTTGTAATTATTGTCATTAAAAAAAAACAAATTATTTGATTTCACAAAGAAAGATGCAAAATTACTCGAATTTTTTTAGTTCTGTTCCAAAATGTATTTTTCGAAAATTGTAATACTTTCAAATTAAATGAATTATAGAACCGTCATTAATTTAATCTTCAATTAAACGCGTGGTTAACTGGTCACGTGATCAAAATGAACGTATTTGATTGGTCCATTCGTGTTAACGGGTTAAATTTTAATGAAGCTTTCTGTAAACCGGTCCTTGGTCTTTTAAATAGTAAATAATTTAACAAAATTTATATATTAAAGAAAATTATGCAATTATAAAAAAAATTGACAAAAAACAATTATCAATGTAATATTTTTTTGTGAAAAATTGTGAAATAAAGTTTATTTGTTTTAAACTTAATTTTACGTAAAATAATACTATTTTAAATGATTTATAAGATCAATAACTTACTAATTTATATTTTCTGAAATTTTTAAAATGCAAATTATTATTTAGAAGTTTTTTTTAGATTTGTCAAAGTAATTACAATTTTTTGGTGTTTTTAGCTTTATTAAAAAAACAATCGTGAGTAAATTTGTGGACATGGTGACCCAGACCCTAAAATACCGTGAGGAAAACAACATCGTCCGAAACGACTATCTCCACGTTGTCAGCCAATTGAAAAAAAACTCAAACAACTACAAATTCACCGATATTGATGTGACAGCACATGCTGCTGGTTTTTTTGGAGAAGGCTACGAAACAAGCTCGATTTTAATGAGCTTTGTGCTTTTCGAAATTGCCCAAAACCCCCACGTTCAAAATAAATTACGTGAGGAAATAAACAAAGCGTTTGAAGAGAACGGAACGTTACCGTACGAAGTACTACAATCGCTACCGTACCTAGACGGTGTTGTTAATGGTAGTATTTTTTTTTTAATTTTCCCCGTTGTCATATTGTATTTTTTTAGAGACACTCCGTATCCACCCGCCGATGTTTTCGCTCCAAAAAATCTGCACCAAAAATTTCACCTACACGTCCAAAAATGGCAATCAAGTGACCATTGAAGCTGGAACGCCCATTATTTTACCAGTCTATGGACTCCACCATGATCCCAAATACTACCCAGACCCTGAAACGTTCAAACCGGAACGTTTTATGGGCGAGAATAGGGAAAAATTGACCAAGTACACGTTTTTGCCATTTGGGGAAGGACCAAGGATATGTTTAGGTACTTCCAAGTTAAAAAAATTCCAAAAAAAAATTTACTGTTTCAGGAAAACGGTTCGGAGTTTTGCAAATCAAAGTAGGCCTTGCTTACATTATCCGAAATTTCGAACTGTCGGTAAATGGGAGAACGATTTTACCGATCAGGTACGACCCTATTAATATCATGACGGCTCCTGTTGGTGGGCTGTGGATTGATTTTAGGAAAATAGAGACTTAAATAATAAGTAATAACGTACTTAAAATTATCTGTTGAGGTAATTAATTTATGGTATTTTTTGTATCAAATGTTGTGACCGAAATAATGTACTATAAATACATTTTCTGAAATAAAGTAATAAAAAAATGTAGGTACAGTCGTAAGTTGTAATTCGAGTGCGATTAAAGAAACGATAGCTAGTTATCAGCAAATTGCATTCTATTTATTGGATTAAACGCCGAGTTATTCGTGCTTCCTTTCACGAAAGAGCCACTTCAAAAACAATATTACTTCCGGCAAAGTTGGAAAAAGTTAATTTAACTCGGCTAGAACTAAATTCAGATTTCGTGTAGGTGTACGTTACAAAGTGTTTACAGCTGTTAAGCAATTTTGTTAAAAAACACAAAACACAAATTTTTGGCCCAAATTAACCTAATAACTTTATGATTTTTTTGTTTTATTTTAATTTAAAAAATTAGAATGCTTAAAACAACAAAAGACAAGCACTGGTGCCTTACTAGAACGAAAAAAAATTAACTTGACTGACTTTAAAGTCTAGTTTATTCAGTAGAAATAAAGAAAGCAAAGAAATTATACATAGTGAGCAAAAAATAAACGAAAAATGATTAATAAATTGTATGAAAAAATTCTACAAATGTAATTTTCGAAATAAATTAAACAAAAAAAAACAAACATATTTTGAATTAATTTTTTTTTCGTTTTTAGATGTTTGATTTTTTCAATATTTGTCGCGATTTTGGTTGAATTCCAGGACATGGAACTTTTATCAAGCAATAGTTCCGGATCTATTAGAAATAACCAAAAAAAAATTTTATTCATTAAAATAAATCATAACTCGAAAACTAAAAGTCGGAGAGCAATGCGGTTTGTTCCATTGAATTCAGCGGCTCATTTTCTGTATTATACCAACTTTTCATGAGATTTAAAATTTTGAATTTTTTTGTTTAAAATTTCCCTGAGTAATAAATACACTTACCTTCAAAGAAAGAGGTGAAAAAAATTTTTTTTTAAACTCACTCCAGTTAATTTTTATGGACTTCTACATGTCTTAACAACCCACAAAAGTTGTTAAAAGTCCACAAAAAGTCCATATGTTTGATTTTTTGACGTTTGATTTTTTCAATTTTTGTCGCAGATTTTGTCGATTTTCGGTGCCCGGAACATTTCTCTCGCAATAGCTCCGGAACTATTAGAGATAGCCCCATAAAGTGTATTATCGTTGGAAAGCTCTTTAAATTATCTATTGTCTCCAAAAAAAATTATTGTTCTCCGACTAATAGTTTTTGAGCAAATTGGAGACAAATGCAAAATTTGGTAAAATTTTTAAAAATTCATAACTAAAAAACTATTGGGAATTTGGCAATTTTCTTGATGCCAATCGATTCCCCGGATCATTTTGCATAGGTATGAATCAAAATAGTTCCACTTTTTAGAATAATTTCGCCGTAAATGAGAAAATAAAAAAAATTAAAAAAAAGTTAACACCCCCCCTTAAAATCAGTCAATTTTTAAAGTGTCTCTAAATCAAATAAAACCGATTCTATCTTATAGATTTTAATGTGCTCTTTCCGATCTAAAAAAGCGTTTTCTCCTAGCTCTTTTAGTTTGGCCGTAATCGGCGTTTGAAAATTGAAAAATTTTTTGCGAGATATCGCCTTCAGTCCTATGCCATTTTGTAGAGTTTTTTATTCCGGTTATCCTCCATTTTTCCGTTTCTCGATTACTCTAATAGTTTCGACGTAATTGGCGGTTGAAAATTGAAAAAAAGTGATAATGGAAACCTTTTTTTGCGTTTTTCTCGGAAACTGTAAGACTTAGAGCAACGAACAAAAAACTATCTGATAGCGCTTAGTTTTCTCTATTTTTTCGTCTAAACCCGGAGCCGCTCCGGGCAACGGTTCCGGCTACAGAGACGATCAAAGTTTTTCACTAAAAAAATTCATAAAAAAAAAACTAAAAGTCGTAGAGCAATGCGGTTTGTTCGATTGAATTCTACGGCTCATTTTACATAATATATCAATTTTTCATAAAAATAAAAAATTTAAAATTTTTTGCCTAAATTTAGGGTAGCCATTTGTCATAGTGAAAAATGTTATTCATTAAAAAAATTCATAACTCGAAAACTAAAAGTCGTAGAGCAATGCGGTTTGTTCCATTGAATTCTGTATTATACCAACTTTTTATGAGATTTAAAATTTTGAATTTTTTTGCTTAAAATTTTCTGACAAAAATTTTGTTAATTTGTTAGCTCTTCGCTTAGACAAGTGAATCATAATCAACCTCATGGCCAATATTGAGCTTCATCAATAATTCTATTAAAAGAGTATCAGAATTGATTTCCATTTAGTCGCTTTGGTCGTTTAACTCACAAATATGTCCTTTGATTTTCGATGTGTAATTTCACTTTGTAACCACAACTAATATCATAAACAACACACACACACACACACACAGTTAATTTACTCAAAATTATCTCAATATTTTTTGAAAATTTCGTGTTATTTACTGTAAAAATAAAAAAAACTCACCGATAAAAAACCACGTGTAGGACTTCCCGTACAACTTCTGCTTGTACAGCTCACAGAGCACCCTCCTGGCAGCCACCACATAGAACAAGCCCACAATAACCCTAGCATCCTGCCGTTTGAGATTTTTCACCGCATCAGTGGGATCACTCAGAAACGACTGTCTCGTCACGATCTCGATGTTCGCCTCCATGCACCTGGTTTCCAAATCCTCCACCGTCGAGATAAACACTTCTTCGGCTTGCTGCAAAATCGCAACCCTCGACCACCCGAATTTCTTCATCAGCTTGATCCTGGTGGGGTTGTGCACTGTGGCCGAAGGGTGCGTGCGAAAGAGGGTCGGGAAGCGGTTTCGGTCGGAGAGGGCTGGAGAACTCGCACCGTAACACAGCTGAAAATAATAATAATAATAATAAAAAATTTCATTTGTGTTATTTGTCCTTGAAAATAAAAAAAACTTTTCTTCCTTCACTGTGCCATGCCTCCCACGTTTATGTTATATATTCTTTGCCTGATGAAGATACAATAAAAGTATCGAAACGTCGCGACGAAATTAAACAAATAATATAATAATAATAATAATAGTAATAATAATAATAATAATAATAATAATATTAATAATAATAATAATAATAATAATAATAATAATAATAATATGATTTAATCCAAAAAATCCATTAGGAAAAAAATATGGCCATTTTTGACGTTCTTCTGAATCTAAAGTTTACGCCGTTTTTTTCGAAATTCTTAGTTTTCTGAAAATATTTTTTATTTGGTACTTTTGGATTGTAAATTTCGAGAAATAAGTGAGTTCGAAAGATCGAAAAATGTCCTGAAACTTTGAAAAAGTTCAAAAATAATGCAATGACGAGCTTAACATAGTAGTTTTGTGCAAAGATGTTTGAAAAATGACACAAATTTGAGGCTAGTTTGAATTTTTTTTTCTTTTTGACTAAAAAATGTAAGAACATACGCAAATTTTTTGTGATTTTGTGAGAGGATTTGTGATAAAATTCGGTAAAAATTTCCAAGTTTCTGAAAGAAAAACGTGCAAAAAATTATAAAAATAGGAGTAAATACAAAACCATGTTAAAACTGAGGTTTAATTTTTGATTAAGAATTTTTCGAACTAAAAAATCAACTTGAACGCTTTGAAAACTCCAAAATAACGTATTTTCCATCTTAATTTGGTGCTTTTTAATACCATTTCGAAAAAATTAAACTATCAAGTTGAAAAAAGTGCTAAAACACCTAAAGATTTTTTTTATTTTGATTTGCGACTTTGATTTTTATTTATTTTGATTTTTTATTTTGACTTAATTTGCCGACTTTTATGGACAACACATTTACGTTTTCAGCAGTTACAAGTTATAATATTTAATTAAGAATTTTTTTTTAAATATTTGCAAAAAACGATCACTTAAAGGCTTTTCGACTTTTTTTGACAAAATTTGACAAAATAATTGAGTTTCTGGCTTAAAAATGAACAATGGTTCAATAAATTTTGAAAAAATGCTACAACGTTTGAAAAATAGAAGAAAAATGTCTTTTTCGACTCAATTAGGTAATCTTTGATTTTAAGTTTCGCGAAAAGGTAAGTTTCTGACTGAAAAATGCAATGAAACTTTGAAAAAGTTGATAAAGCAGTACAGTGGTGAACTTAATTTGGTAGTATTTGTGCAAAAATAGTTGAAAAACGGCGCAAATTAAACAATGGTTTGAATATTATTTTCATTATTTTTGAAAAAATACACACAATTGGTGATTTTTTAAAAGATTTATGATGAAAATCAGCAAAAATTTCGAGTTTTCGATTTAAAAAGATGCAAAAATGACAAAAAATAATAAACCTATGTCATTTTAAATGAAAATTTTTAGACTTTATTTTTTCAAAATTTTTCGAAATACGAGAACTTCGAACTTAAAAACTATCTTATACCCTTAGGAAATTCCAGAACGTAGTCACTTTTACTTTAATTATAAACTTTTTGATAGGGTTTTGTAAAAAATTAGAGATTCAAATTGAAAAAAGGGCTAAAATGCTTAAAAAAAATTTTTATTGACCAAATTTGCTGTTTTTTGTTTTGAAATTTTTTACTTCTGTACTGATTTGTGCAAAATATTTACATTTTAGGTTAAATGTAACCATTATAGTTTGTAATGTTTATTTAATTAAAAAATTGTGTCAAAATACGTGCAAAAGTTAATCACTTGCTTGGGTCTTTAGACTTTTTTTGACAAAATAAAAAAAAAATCATTAAATTTTGGACAAAAGTTTGCAAAACATTTGTGTTTCATGCTCAAGAAGAGCTAAAACGCCTTCAAAAGAGAAAAGAAATAGTCTTTTTCGATCCATTTTGGTATTTTTGAATTAGAATTTTTGCAAAAAGGTAACTTTCAGACCGAAAAATGCAACAAAACCTTAAAAAAAGTTAAAACATCAGCACTGTCGTGCACTTAATTTTGTGTTTTTTCGCAAAAATGCTTAAAAAAAGCGCAAATTTGACGATAGTTTGTACATTTTTGACAAAAAATACACAAATTTGGTAAAGTAGTAGCATTGTAGTGCACTTAATTTTGCAGTTTTTTCGCAAGAATGCTTAAAAAAACGCAAAATACACACTTTTTGCAAAAATGCTTAAAAAAATTTATGATTGTACAATTTTTAACAAAAAATACACAAATTTGGTAAAGTAGTAGCACTGTAGTGCACTTAATTTTGTAGTTTTTTTGCAAAATTGCTTTAAAAAAGACACAAATTTCATGAAAGTTTGGACAATTTTTGACAAAATACACAAATTTGGTAGATTGGTAAGAAAATTCGGCAAAAAAATTCGAGTTTTTGAGTCAAAAACGTTCTGAAAATGACAAAAAAAGTTTTAAATCCAATTTTTTCAAAATTTTTCAAAATATGAGAATTTTGAACTAAAAACAATTACGACATAATTTAATGTTTTGAGTGTTCCGACTTAATTTAGCGACATTCTTCACTGATTTGAGCAAAATATTTTCATTTTGAGCAAATTAGAGCACTTATAGTTTGTAAGGTTGATTTAATTTTAAAAAATGTGTCAAATACGTGTCAAAACAAACAAAAATAATAACTAATTTCATTGTTTTTCGTCCTGTTTTAACATTTTTTTTAGTTTTTCAGAATTTTTTGAATACAATACAAACAAAAATAATGTTTTCGAACTAATTTAAACTAATTTTTGAAATTCATATCTTATGATCAGTATAAAAAAACTGATAATAAAAATATAAAATAAAAAAATATATAATATATATAATATATATAATATATATAATATATATAATATATATAATATATAATAATAAAAAACAAATAAAAAAATCTATTTAACTTGAAGACTGTTAATTCTAACCACCAGATTTTTGGGAAAACTGTTGTGAGAACAATCGGTCGGTGGTTAGAGCGACCAATTTCCCGATGAAAAATGTAATTACTTCGTCTCGGGCGTCTCTTTGTGCTAACCCATATAATTTCAATAAATTAAAGCAAATTGTTTTAGAGTCACTTGACGGTTCTTCTAATGCACCCTTTCAGTTTTACGAGAGCCTCCAAAGAGGTCAGACCTTAATGCAATTTGGAAAGCTTTCAGCGGAATCAATAACTTGATCAAATGTACTTTGAAATGCATTCAAATCAACTTGTGAATTTCTTTCAGGCTTAAAAGCCGAAATGGGGCTATTTTTAGGTCTCATTCCGCGAAACCAACCCACAAGGTTTTAATAAAAGCTCATAAACTGAGCTTGAAACACAATATTCGGGACGATCACCGAATGGATGTTATTCATCATTTGGCAAACATTCGTTTGTAAAACTCGGCAGAAATTCGGGTTTCATTCCGAGCATCCTCTTACATGTTTGCTGTTCAAACACTATCCTAGCATAAATAATTCTTTGAGAAGATCGTTCCGTTTGATGTAAATTAGCTCAAGTATCAAGCCGGTTCGAATGCTCCTCTTGTTTGCGGAATTACAAGAACACGCATATTTTAAAATACAACGTTGGGTAATTTTAAATTAAATTTATTGGACTCTTTTTTTTTTCATATTTGAACGCTTGCACGAGAGCAGGCGGCTCCCTGGGGAACAGCGAAGGAAATCTCAAGTGTTGCATACGTTATGTAATTGAGTTGAAATTAATTTTACGAAAGGAATAAATAAAAGACGAAATATGACGACATTTAGAGAAATCTTCGAGTTTGTTGGCGGGACATTTACATAGATATTTGTTTTGGTAACGGGAACCGACTCACATAAACTATCTTCCAAGGAAAAAAACAAAATAGAAAGAAGCGTTTTATTAGATAACATTTCAATGCGGATTTTGGCTTGTTTGCGTCACAGATGACGTTACTTTATTTTGGAAACTAATAATTTAAATACTAAAAAAGACAAGTTCAAAAAATTTTCATTCTGTTCCCAATTACGGCACAACTATTCGAAAAAATTGGACTATTTTGATGTACACTTATGTAAAATAATCCCGGGAAAAAATTACAAAGTTCCCAATAGTTATTTAGTTATGAATTTTTTAATTACGTAAGCACATTAACGTAAGAATAACGTAAAAAAGAAACGTTGAATTAACGTAAAAATATCAGCAGAAATAACGTTATTTCTAACGTAAGACATTAAAGTTTTTTTAGTAACTATTTAAATTGCTTTCCTCACAGTTATTCAATATTAAAATTACGTTATCTTTTATATAAAACTCTAAATGTGGTATTGTAAAATACTAGCACTGCAATTTTTCTAGTTTTCCTAAAAATCCATTTTATTTTTTTAAAAACTGTTTTAACTGCTGTTCAATTCTAAAGTTACACTAACGTTAGACTGCAGTAAAAACCATATTCAGTTTTTTTAAAACGTTAATTATACGTTTAAGACAGAACGTTAGTAAATACGTATATTAATAACGTTAAACTTCTTTTACGTTTTTTACGTAAGTACAACTTTAAGTTAAGACGTACTTTAAACGTTAAAAATTGGTAAAAAAAAGATTTTTCAACCATGCAGCATAATTCAGTTTTTTTAAAACGTTAATTATACGTTTAAAACAAACGTAAGTAAATACAATTATTAATAACGATAAAGTTCTATTACATTTTTACCTAAGTACTACTCTGAGTTAAAAATTGGCAAAAAAATAAAAATGGTTTTTTAATTACGTAGCGTAATTCAGTTTTTTTTAAAACGTTAATTATACGTTTAAAACAAACGTAAGTACAACCTTAAGTTAAAACGTACTTTAAACGTAAAAAATTGGCAAAAATAAAGATGGTTTTTAAACTGCGTAGCATAATTCAGTTTTTTTAAAACGTTAATTATACGTTTAAAACAAACGTAAGTACAACCTTAAGTTGAAACGTACTTTAAACGTAAAAAATTAGCAAAAATAAAGATGGTTTTTAAACTACGAAGCATAATGTAGTTTTTTTTTAAACGTTAATTATACGTTTAAAACAGACGTAAGTAAATACATTTAATAATAACGTTAAAGTTCTTTTACATTTTTAGGTAAGTACAAGTTAAAAATTGGCAAAAAATAAAAATGGTTTCTAAATTACGTAGCGTAATTCAGTTTTTTTAAAACGTTAATTATACGTTTTAAACAAACGTAAGTACAACCTTAAATTGAAACGTACTTTAAACGTTAAAAATTGGCAAAAAGAAAGATGGTTTTTAAACTACGAAACATAATGCAGTTTTTTAAAACGTTAATTATACGATCAATACAAACGTAAGTACAACCTTAAGTTAAACAATACTTTAAACGTTAAAAATTAGTAAAAAATTAATAATGTTTACGTAGCATAAACGTTATAAGAAAACGTACTTAAACAACCAAATAACAACGTTGTAAATTTCAACGTATAATATTAAATTGTCATTTGTAACGTTAAAAAAACGTTAGTTCTACGTCTGTATGCGTACTGCACAAAAATGAGCAATTTTCTCGAAAACTTTTAATGGTAAAACATTAGTTTTTTTTGAAAAAAAAAATTACGTTTAATAGTTCCGAAGCTATTGTCCAATAAATGCCCCGAGTACCAAAAAAAATCGAAAAAAACAACATAAAAAATCGAACCAATTGACTTTTTAGAATTTTAAAAAGTCTAAAGAGTTTTAAAAAGGAAAAATGTGCATAAAATCATCACTGTAATTTAGTGTGTCATCTGTCTACAGCGTTCCAATAAGTCCCAATAATTATAAAAATTAAGAAGAAATAATAGTTTAAACAAATTTTGATAAGTTAAACTACACAAAAATAAACAAAAAAATAGAAAGTAGAAAAAAGGCATATAACACTCGTTTTATAAGACTAAATTGTAGTATTTATTTTATTGAAGCACTCCTTCGTTGTGCTCCAAAACCATTCGTACCGCAATAAAACACCTTATAAAACTCGTATAATAGTGTACTATTTTTTCATTTTATCTATTTTTGCATTAAAAAGCAATTTTCTCGAAAACTTGGAAAAAAATTATTTTTTAAAAAAGACAGACAATACAAAGAGCTTTCCAACGATAAATACACAAATTACATTTAATAGTTTCAAAGTTATATTCTCCGAGACCGAAAATCTTACAAAATCTAAACAAAATTTAAAAAAATCAAACTCGTTGACTTTTCTGCACTTGTAAAAAATGTAAAACGTTCTAAAAACACAAAAAAGTACAGAAAACTTTGCTAAAGCCGCAAGTTTGAAACATTAACATTTTCTTTAATTTTGAAATTTGAAAAATTGTAAAATCTAAAACAATCAGATAAACTCAGATATTTAATTAAGAGTTTTTGTTCTTTTAGCAGACTTAAACCGGAGGTCATTCCAAATTATTAAATTTTCGAAAAGTTTGCAGTTTTTGAATAATTTCTCTCACAAACAAATCACAATTTCGAATCCCTGGAGCTGTTAGCTTCAGTATTTTTCCCATCCGTATCGTTCCGATGATCAATTACCTGTTTGTATCGTAATTATTCACGACGTCTTAATGATTCATCGGTGTGAAAGCTCTCGAGATTGCAGTCATTCAACTATTAATCTCTGATAAAACATCCGCGACAGTGCGGAAATCGTCACTTCAATCGACCTCCACATTCTAACTAGTTAAACCGTAAAAAAATCAGAAAACGCAAAAACTGCGTCCATTGGATTTCCGCACCCGACACCCTTTCAAAACACACCCGATTGGAGCCTTTGGAGAGGTGTGCAGATAATCCCCTGGAAGTAATGAACCGAATAGTAACCGAGCGGATGGAACTCGGGTTATGAATCCGGAGAGCAAGCGAAAATCGATACATAATATGCACCGAATCTTAAGAAAATTGGAAATCTCCGATTTAAAACCGCAAAGTTGCGTTTTCATCAAACGGAAACCACTGAGGAAACAAATTTGCTACTTCTCGCATTGACTCGAAATCACTGAGAAGTTTAAAGGCAACGAAATATTGTTTCATTGGATTTTTTGCCCGACTCGTTAGCTCGCCAAATAATTCATCTTGTTCTGAAATTAACCGGCGAGGAATAAATCAAGCATTGCGCATTCCTTGCAATAATGAATGCAAACACAGTCTCCGACTGTATTTGACAAAGAGTGGAATTTTTTTGCACTCGTAAAGAAATTCCTTATCAACACCGTTACAAACAAAATCGTATTAGATGCTTCCATGAGATAAATGAAGAATGTTGGAGTCTGATATCTCGCAAAGAATTCCAGTTATTGATTTCATACAGGCCCGAGGTTATCGGTGACGCAAGGGGAGGACAGCTCGGGACTCCACTATTATCTTTATCACAGAATTTAATTTACAGAAGCGGCAAAAAATCGAAAATTTTCGATTCTTGTGCAAATTTTTGCAGGGAAATATCACATTATGTTAGCTTTTGATACGTGTCATGTTTTGCTTCTGTGTATTTTCAATATTTGTTTGAGAGGATGTTGCTTTGTTTTTGACACATTTAGAGAAAAATGCGACGGCTGAGATAGAACGAGCGAAATGTGCACGAAAATCATTTTGTTTAGAAATTTAAATTTTTATTTTTACGTGAGAGTCACAAAAATTCTGATGTAATTTTAGAATCAGCGACAATCTTTTGACCTATTTTTTGCACTTACATCACCATTTGTTTTAAAATGACAGTAAAACTTCGATTAATTTTTAATTTAATTGAATAAACAAGTCGCTATGAAGAGCTAACCCGGCGCATCCACCAATTTTGACAAACCAACTTAATAAGCTTTCTTTTAATAAAAAAATGCCGATATTTTATAGAACTTTACGGATATTTCAAATATTGTTTTACGTTTGTTTACTATTGAAAATTAACCAGAAAAATATATTTAGTTATTAGTATCTATAATATAAAAAATTTCCCGGCGCATCCACCATTATTATCACCAATTAAATATCATAAGTTTTATCAAACATATTTAAAAACGTCTTATACCACGTCTTTTTTTTAACAAAAAAACTGTTATTAAAAGACTTACAAACCAAACTTTCATTAATTATTTAAAAAAAAAAACTTTCCCGGCGCATCCACCATTTTTGCCGCCAACCATTTTCGGATTAAGAACCAAGTTTTATCAAACATTAAAAACACTAAAAATACGTTAAAACAATTAAAACACTCACAATTAAACTTTTACTAATTATATATTGAAATTTTCCCGGCGCATCCACCATTGTTATCACCAATTAAATATCCTAAGTTGTATCAAACATATTTAAAAACGTCTTATACCACGTCTTTTTTTTAACAAAAAACTGTTATTAAAAGACTTACAATCCAAACTTTCATTAATTATTTTTTAAAAAAACTTTCCCGGCGCATCCACTATTTTTGTCGCCAACCATTTTCGGATTAAGAACCAAGTTTTATCAAACATTAAAAACATTAACTACACTAAAAATACGTTAAAACAATTACAACACTCACAATTAAACTTTTACTAATTATATATTTAAACGTTCCCGGCGCATCCACCATTATTTTCACCAATTAAATATCATAAGTATCAAACATATTTAAAAACTTTTTATACCACGTCTTTTTTTTTAACAAAAAACTGTTATGAAAAGACTTACAAACCAAACTTTTATTAATTATTTTAAAAAAACTTTCCCGGCGCATCCACCATTTTTGTCGCCAACGATTTTCGGATTAAGAACCAAGTTTTATCAAACATTAAAGACACTAAACTACACTAAAAATACGTTAAAACAATTACAACACTCACAATTAAACTTTTACTAATTATATATTTAAACGTTCCCGGCGCATCCACCATTATTATCACCAATTAAATATCATAAGTATCAAACATATTTAAAAACGTCTTATACCACGTCTTTTTTTAACAAAAAACTGATATTAAAAAACTTACAAACCAAAATTTTATTAATTATTAAAAAAAAACTTTTTATACCACGTCTTTTTTTTTTAACAAAAAACTGTTATGAAAAGACTTACAAACCAAACTTTTATTAATTATTTTAAAAAAACTTTCCCGGCGCATCCACCATTTTTGTCGCCAACCATTTTCGGATTAAGAACCAAGTTTTATCAAACATTGAAAACACTAAACTACACTAAAAATACGTTAAAACAATTAAAACACTCACAATTAAACTTTTACTAATTATAAATTTAAACGTTCCCGGCGCATCCACCATTATTATCACCAATTAAATATCATAAGTATCAAACATATTTAAAAACGTTTTATACCACGTCTTTCTTTTTAACAAAAAACTAACAATCCAAACTTTTATTAATTATGAAAAAAAAACTTTCAAGGCGCATCCACCATTATTACCACCAATTAAATATCATAAATTTTATCAAACATATTTAAAAACTTTTTATACCACGTCTTTTTTTTAACAAAAAACTATTATTAAAAGACTTACAAACCAAACTTTTATTAATTATTTTAAAAAACTTTCCCGGCGCATCCACCATTTTTGACGCCAACCATTTTCGGATTAAGAACCAAGTTTTATCAAACATTAAAAACACTAAACTACACTAAAAATACGTTAAAACAATTACAACACTCACAATTAAACTTATACTAATTATATATTTAAACGTTCTCGGCGCATCCACCATTATTATCACTAATTAAATATCATAAGTATCAAACATATTTAAAAACGTCTTATACCACGTCTTTTTGTTTAACAAAAAACTGTTATTAAAAGACTTACAATCCAAACTTTCATTAATTATTTAAAAACAAAACTTTCCCGGCGCATCCACCATTTTGTCGCCAACCATTTTCGGATTAAGAACCAAGTTTTATCAAACATTGATAACATTAAACTACATTAAAAATACGTTAAAACCATTAAAACACTCACAATTAAACTTTTAATAATAATATATTTAAACTTTCCCGGCGCATCCACCATAATTATCACCAATTAAATATCATAAGTATCAATCATATTTAAAAACTTTTTATACCACGTCTTTTTCTTAACAAAAAACTGTTATTAAAAGACTTACAAACCAAACTTTTATTAATTATTTTAAAAAAACTTTCCCGGCGCATCCACCATTTTTGACGCCAACCATTTGCGGATTAAGAACCAAGTTTTATCAAACATTAAAAACACTAAACTACACTAAAAATACGTTAAAACAATTACAACACTCACAATTAAACTTTTACTAATTATATATTTAAACGTTCCCGGCGCATCCACCATTATTATCACCAATTAAATATCATAAGTATCAAACATATTTAAAAACTTTTTATACCACGTCTTTTTTTTAACAAAAAACTGTTATGAAAAGACTTACAAACCAAACTTTTATTAATTATTTAAAAAAAAACTTTCACGGCGCATCCACCATTTTTGTCGCCAACCATTTTCGGATTAAGAACCAAGTTTTATCAAACATTAAAAACACTAAACTACACTAAAAATACGTTAAAACAATTAAAACACTCACAATTAAACTTTTACTAATTATATATTTAAACGTTCCCGGCGCATCCGCCATTATTATCACCAATTAAATATAATAAGTATCAAACATATTTAAAAACTTTTTATACCACGTCTTTTTTTTAACAAAAAACTATTATGAAAAGACTTACAAACCAAACTTTTATTAATTATTTTAAAAAAACTTTCCCGGCGCATCCACCATTTTTGTCGCCAACCATTTTCGGATTAAGAACCAAGTTTTATCAAACATTAAAAACACTAAACTACACTAAAAATACGTTAAAACAATTACAACACTCACAATTAAACTTTTACTAATTATATATTTAAACGTTCCCGGCGCATCCACCATTATTATCACCAATTAAATATCATAAGTATCAAACATATTTAAAAACGTCTTATACCACGTCTTTCTTTTTAACAAAAAACTAACAATCCAAACTTTTATTAATTATAAAAAAAAACTTTCAAGGCGCATCCACCATTATTACCACCAATTAAATATCATAAATTTTATCAAACATATTTAAAAACTTCTTATACCACGTCTTTTTCAACAAAAAACTGTTATTAAAATTTACAAGCAAACTTTTATTAGTTCTTTTGAAAAAACTTCCCGGTGCATCCACCATTTTTGTCGCCAACCATTTTCGGATTAAGAACCAAGTTTTATCAAACATTAAAAACATTAAACTACACTAAAAATACGTTAAAACAATTAAAACACTCACAATTAAACTTTTACTAATTATATATTTAAACTTTCCCGGCGCATCCACCATTATTATCACCAATTAAATATCATATTATTGTGAGTTTTTACGATGTTCTGTAGCACGAATGATTTTGGAGCATGACAAAGGAGTGTATAAAACGAGTATAATATACAATTTTTTCGACTTTCTGTTTTTATTGTTTGTTTTTGTTTAGTTTAACTTATCAAAATCTGTTCAAATTATTTCCTCTTAATTTTGTTGCTTATTCGGGCATTATTAATAAACTACTTGACCCAGCACTGCCAATACAACACTAAAAATGTACAAAGGAAATTGCACAAAAGTTCGTAGAAAAGCCGTATTTATTTAAACTTTAAGTAAGTACAACTCGAAAAATAAATGAAATAAAATGTACAAAAATTGTGCTAAAACTAAAATTACGAAAAAAATAAAATCAGACAACAACAAAAATACGAAAAAATAAAAAAATTGTCTTTAATTTTAAACTCGTTGATTATTTATAGCATTTCCAATTTTAAATTAGTGCAAAAACACACAAAAAAACCCAATCATTGGTGTGTTTTCATTTCGTTTATTATTTTAAAGTATCAAGGGTACGATTATATTCACATGTAAAGTTAGTTCCTTCCTCGCTTCCCTTTAAGACAATTCCTTCCCTAGACACATCCCCTACAACATTTGATTCTTTCCCAGTAATTGCCTTAATTATCTCCGCAGGATAATTGCACGTTGTAACAAATACCGCATCTAAATTAGCTAAAATCTGCACTTACCACTATCAAGTTCCACATTTTCGCCGCTTCAGCCACCGTGGTACAGACAGTGCTGCATCCGGCAAGTAACATCAGCTTCTGGGGCTTGTTGTAAAGCAGATTATACATGACGCTGGCAGCCAACCCGGGCTCGCACTGAAAATTTACATACATTACAACTTTTTTCATTCAAGTGCAAGAAAATTTTCACTAGAAATAGGCGCACAATTAACGTAAACCGTTAGTTTTTGTGGCAATAATGTAAATTTCGCCCTTTGTTTGCCATAAATTTCGGACTGGAAATGTAATTCAAAACACGAAATAACATCTTGATGGAAAAATATCTTCCTGCATCTGCTGTGATAACATGAAAACAAGTTGGAACAAGTGCCAGGTTTAAGGTTTCGGCAAATCCTTTCATTTATTCAAGAGCTTACTATTGATTTAATCAGGATAGTTGCTCTACATTTTGTTTATAAAGTTCACTTCCGTTATCATGGTTGTTGTTTTTTGTTAATTAATTAATGGCGTGTTTCTGAAACAAAATGCCCGAAAGGTGGCTTTGGATGCGTGGGTTGAGTTCATATTTTCGCACAAGGGAAATTAAAAATTATCTTACGATGTTCCCAAGTTTAATCTTAAGTCTTGTGGTTAATGTTTAAATAAGCACACTTAACTTTTCCCTCTTGTTTTTTCATAATTTATTGCGTTAATTAACAAATACAATAAACCAAACATTTTATTTTCAAAATAGATAATTTCTAGCCTGGCGCATCCACCATTTTTAGCGTTAAAATTTAGTGTAATTTTTATGCTAAATAAAACATCATCACAAAACTTAATTCCCAAAAACAGTTAACTACGTACTAAAAAGCAAAAAAAAAATTGTCTTATTCTCATCCAAAAATTAGTTTGCACTCAATTAAAAAAAATAAAGTTACATTACTGAACTTAAATTCTATTTTAGTATAAAAACAAGTTTTCCCAAGTCTTGTGGTTAATATTTGAATAAGCACAGTTAACTTTTCCACTAAAACTGTAAAAAATATAACAAGGCATCAGTTGTATACAGCAAAAAAATGAAACTGGTTTCAAGTTATTTTAAGTACTGATTTACACTAACAACATATTAACTGTTGTTTTTTCATAATTTATTGCGTTAATAAACAAATACAATAAACATAAAAAATTATTTAAAAATAAGCACAATTTCTATCCCGGCGCATTCACCATTTTTAATGTTAATGTTAGTGTTATTTATATGATAAATAAAACATCATCACAAAATTTTACTCCCAAAAACAGTTAATTTCATACTAAAAACAAAAAAAAACTTGTCTTATCCTCATCCAAAAATAGGTTTGCACTCAATTAAAAAAAATAAAGTTACATTTCTGAACTTAAATTCTATTTTAGTATAAAAACAAGTTTTCCCAAGTTCACTTGAACGAAAAAACGAAGCATATTAACGAGTTTAATCTTAAGTCTTGTGATTAATATTTAAATAAGCAGTTAACTTTTCTACTAAAACTGTAAAAAATATGACAAGGCATCAGTTGAAAACAGCAAAAAATAAAACCATTTTCAAGACATTTTAAGTAGTGATTTACACAAACAACATATTAACTCTTGTTTTTTCATAATTTATTGCGCTAATAAACAAATACAATAAACATAAAAATTTATTTAAAAAAATAGCACAATTTCTATCCCGGCGCATCCACCATTTTTAATGTTAACATTTAGTGTTATTTTTATGCTAAATAAAACATCATCACAAAATTTAAGTCCCAAAAACAGTTACTTTCGTACTAAAAACAAAAAAAAACGTGTCTTATCCTCATCCAATAATAAGTTTGCACTAAATTAAAAAAAAATAAAGTTGGATATTTTTGCCACGAGTTCTTTCTGAAGTATTTCAAACCACAAAAATCTAAAAAAAATAGAAAAAAATGCCGCAAAAATTAGATTTATGCACTTAAATTCTATTTTAGTATAAAAACAAGTTTTCCCAAGTTAACTTGAACGAAAAAACGAGGCTTATTAACGAGTTTAATCTTAAGTCTTGTGGTTAATAATTGAATAGACATAGTTAACTTTTCCACTACAACTGTAGAAAATATAACAAGTAATCAGTTAAGTAAAGTAGCACTTTATATTGGTAACATATTAACTCTTGTTTTTTTATAAGTTATTGCGTTAATAAACAAATATAATAAATAAAAAAATTATTTAAAAAAATAGCACAATTTCTAGCCCGGCGCATCCACCATTTAGTGTAATTTTTATGCTAAATAAAACATCATCACAAAACTTAACTCCCAAAAACAGTTACGTTTGTACTAAAAAACAAAAAAGACTTGTCTTATCCTCATCCAAAAATAACTTGGCAATAAATTAAAAAAAACAAAGTCGGGTATTTTTGCCATGAGTTTTTTCTGAATTATTTTAAACCACAAAAATTCAATAGAAATAGAAAAAAATACCGCAAAAATTACATTTATGACCAAATGAAATCAGAATACGATTAAAAATAGGTCCTATTGTGTTTTAATAATTACAGATTTGTTTTAACTTTCTAATTTCAGGAAGCCATTCGTTTTTAATTTACACAGAACCAAAAAAAAATTAAATACTGTAACAATTCGTTTGTATTTGTTGGACAAAACGTAACAAATTAATTCATTTGAAATAATAGAAGAGAGAATGCATCTGTATGTGTGGACGATGTCATGCATAATTTAAACCCTCTCTTGATTAAAAAGGTGAATAATTCCACTCTTTAACAACAGAAAAAACAGGAAACAACTGTTATCATAGTTTTCGGCAAATTCTCACGTTTGAAATGTGTGTAACTCCTTGATAAATTCCCTCTCGCTTTTTTCGCACACGTGTTGCTCTCCGGATTTACAAGAAAAACGCACTCTCATAAATTTAATCGCAAAGACAGGAACATGCTTATCCGAATTATCCGTCAACACGTCACTCATTCTTTATAATGCAAAAAGGCCGTTTCGCCGATTTATTGTGCACCTTTCGATACCGCACTAATAAAAGGATGAGAGAAAGGAAACGAAACGCTCATATATCAAGAGGAAAATCTGCTCCTGACCCCAATGAAAACTGTTATAAATAAATGCGCGATTTTTACACGAGTTTTAACAACATACTGGGGCCAAATAAATAAAAACACTCGACATGTGGCCGGTCATTAGCGAAATAATAGAGTCGACACTTTTACAACGCTAGTTGCAAGCAATAACTGGGATAAAATCGGTGTTTGGTTTGTTACACACTTTTTTATACTTTTAACGTCAAAGTTTACGTACAAATAGTTGATAATTTGACTTGTCTTTTGTTTTTTTTTGTTAGGAAAAAATATATCAACGTAGGTTAGCAAATGCAAAAATGGTGGATGCGCCGGGATAATTTTTTAATTGTGCAAATTATGTTTTTGTGGTAAAATTCCATGAGAAATTCAGTCTGTGTCGTTAAAAAACGACGAAAGAATTTTTCAGGAACAGGTTTCTTGCCAGGACTATCATAATTTCAATTGCAATTTATTTATTTAGATATTTTTACCGCGTAATTTATTAAATACACTGGCACCTAAAAATAAACACGAATAAAACAGAAATAATTTATTCCCTCTGTAGACACGCGATATTTTCCGCATGCTTAATTAAGTCCAACCATCACCTTTTTATCATTTCTCAAAATGGCGGCTCGGTTCGATATTTGCGCTTGATTGACAAATTGTCCGCTTAAAAGAGCAAAATAAAGCAATTTTAATTCGTCGACACTTTTATAAAAACTTGGCCAAAACTTTGAAATTTGACTTTGAAATGTTCGTCAGGGCTGATTTCTGCATAACTTGTTACATATTCATCGCATTGCGAGTTTTCGTGCGTTTTTAGCGGCGCCAGAGATAAGAACCAACAATATGTGAGTCATTTTCGTAATTTTTTGTCAGTTGGCAACACTGTACAGCCTTTAGCAAGTCAGTGTTTTAGTATTTCCAAGTTAAAACTCAAAAGTCATATGACGGAATCCAAAAATCGTGGGTTCGCACCCCGATAAAACCAATTTTTTTTTTAATTTTTTTTAAAGAAAAATTACCAAATGATCATAGTTATTACAATTTTGATTAAAAAAAGATTAATTTATTTAATTCAGGAGCAAAAAATACAAATAATCCTCTCTGAAGTTTTGTAGGGACGATGTCTTTTTGTGCGTGATTAAAAGTTGGATAATTGTGACAATTTTGTTGTTTTATTCTACTCACAATGGAAAGTTCCTGATCCGAATTTGAATAACGGACAAGTCGCGAAACTGTAGAAATTTTAACTTGATTAATTAACGAAGTATATTGCGCTGTTGTTGATCGAATTAGCTGTGGGCCAACTCTGCTAACTGAATTAAGATAAGGGTCAATACATTTACAACTAGTGGACGTGTAAGTGTTTGGAAGCCATTAGAGATTACGCTAAATTGAGGCAAAATTTGCCTAAAAAATAGTTTTATTGGCTAAGGAAATGGCAAAGAAAAAAACAAAACGTCACTCGGCAACATTCAACCGCTCAGAAATAATTTACGGAAACGCTTTTCACATTAAAATAAATGGCATTTTAAAAATGAAACCACTGAATCATATCGCATATTTCAAATGTGTCGACACTGAACGCCAGAAGGAAAATTTAAATGAGGCGACGAAGTGAAATATCTTCACGTATGTGATTGGTGTGAGCGGAAATTGAACGCTTTGGTATTTGTTCTTGGAAAAGTTTCATAAGAGGCACATTTTTTATTTCCTTCAAAGCAAGTTTACACATTTAGACCAATATTGGCCAAAATGGAACTTGAATGTGTTTGTTTTCAGCAAATTTTGAAAGAAGGTCTAAACGGAGGTTAAAATGTTTTTTGGTAAGCGGTTATTTAAAGAATAACAGTACAAAAAAAATGAGATAATAAAAGCAAGTTAAAAATGGTGGATGCGCCGGGATAAAAATTTATTTAAAAGTTTAAAAGTAACTATTTTTATGTTTATTTGATCACAGAGTAAATAAATAAATAAATATATTAAGAAATGACATTTTGAATAATTGATAATTTTGTAATCTCCAGTTATTGTTTTATTTGTTGTTGTTTTAGTTGTCACATAGTTGAAAACGAAATTTTTTTCGAATTAATCTAATGATTGTATGATATGTGATATAAAAATGTAATAAAATCAACAAAAACTTTAATTAAAAACAAATATATATTTCTCCCGGCGCATCCACCATTTTTATATTTGTTAAAAATCAAAGTATTTTTGGTCTATCTTTTCCTACTATAAACAATTAATTTTTAATTGTAAAATACAAAACGACCAATGTTTAATTAAATATTTATTTATTTATTACTTGTATTATTTCCGTTTAGTAAAATTAGCTCCTTCCGCTGCTGTTGTAATCAGGGACAGTATGTACACCTTTGTTTATGCACATTTTTAGTTATTCATTTCGTATAAATCTGACCAAATCAGTAGTCTCTACATACATAAAAATAATTTAAGATAAAAAATAATAGCATTTTGAATAATTAGATAATTCCGTAATCTCCAAGAATAAAATATTGTTAGCTTATTTTTTTAGTTGTTAGATAGTTAAAGACGATTATTTTTTTTGGAATCCATCTAATGACTGTATAAGATATAATATAAAAATGTAATATAATTAACCAAAACTTTAGTTAAAAACAAATATATTTTTCTCCCGGCGCATCCACCATTTTTATATTTGTTTAAAAATCAAAGTATTTTTGGTTTTTCTTTTCCTACTATAAACAATTAATTTTTAATTGTAAAATACAAAACGACCAATGTTTAATTAAATATTTATTTATTTATTACTTGTCTTATTTTTGTTTAGTAAAATTACCTCCTTCTGCTGCTGTTGTAATAAGGGACAGTATGTACGCTTTTGTTTATGCAAATTTTTAGTTATTCATTTCGTATAAATCTGACCAAATCAGTGGTCTCTACATACATAAAAATAATTTAAGATAAAAAATAATAGCATTTTGAATAATTAGATAATTCCGTAATCTCCAAGAATAAAATATTGTTAGGTTATTTTTTTAGTTGTCAGATAGTTAAAGACGATTTTTTTTTCGAATCCATCTAATGACTGAATAAGATGTAATATAAAAATGTAATATAATTAATCAAAACTTTAATTAAAAACAAATATATTTTTCTTCCGGCGCATCCACCATTTTTACATCTGCTAAGACAAATCAAAGTATTTTTAGTCTTTCTTTTCCTACTGTAAACAATTACTTTTTAATTGTAAAATACAAAACGACCAATGTTTAATTAAATATTTATTTATTTATTACTTGTATTATTTCCGTTTAGTAAAATTACCTCCTTCTGCTGCTGTTGTAATCAGGGACAGTATGTACACCTTTGTTTATGCAAATTTTTAGTTATTCATTTCGTATAAATTTGTCCAAATCAGTGGTCTCTACATACATAAAAATAATTTAAGATAAAAAATAATAGCATTTTGAATAATTAGATAATTCCGTAATCTCCAAGAATAAAATATTGTTAGCTTATTGTTTTAGTTGTCAGATAGTTAAAAACGATTTTTTTTCGAATCCATCTAATGACTGTATAAGATGTAATATAAAAATGTAATATAATTAACCAAAACTTTAGTTAAAAACAAATATATTTTTCGCCTGACGCATCCACCATTTTTATATTTGTTAAAAAATCAAAGTATTTTTGGTCTTTCTTTTCCTACTATAAACAATTAATTTTTAGTTGTAAAATACAAAACGACCAATGTTTAATTAAATATTTATTTATTTATTACTTGTATTATTTCCGTTTAGTAAAATTACTTCTTTCTGCTGCTGTTGTAATCAGGGACAGTACGTACACCTTTGTTTATGCAAATTTTTAGTTATTCATTTCGTATAAATCTGACCAAATCAGTGGTCTCTACATACATAAAAATAATTTAAGATAAAAAATAATAGCATTTTGAATAATTAGATAATTCCGTAATCTCAAAGAATAAAATATTGTTAGCTTATTGTTTTAGTTGTTAGATAGTTAAAGACGATTTTTTTTTTTGGAATCCATCTAATGACTGTATAAGATATAATATAAAAATGTAATATAATTAACCAAAACTTTAATTAAAAACAAATATATTTTTCGCCCGGCGCATCCACCATTTTTATATTTGTTAAAAAATCAAAGTATTTTTGGTCTTTCTTGTCCTACTATAAACAATTAATTTTTAATTGTAAAATATAAAACGACCAATGTTTAATTAAATATTTATTTATTTATTACTTGCATCATTTCCGTTTAGTAAAATTTCCTTGTTCTGCTGCTGTTGTAATTAGGGACAATATGTACACCTTTGTTAATGCACATTTTTAGCTATTCATTTCGTGCAAATCTGACCAAATCAGTAGTCTCTACATACATAAAAAACTTGATTAAAAAACATTCCTATGAATATAGCAAAAAGCTATGAATAAAGTGAGCGTGTTTAAAACCAGTGATCAAAAAGAGACTCAATGGCAATAACGCAAAGCACACAAATAATTTTTTGCCAATGATTTAATGCACACAAGCAAAAACTATAAATACATACAGAAAAATTTATTAGTGTTATCTGTGGAAAAAAAACAACACAACCAAACACTAAAAGAAATAAAAATTAAGATTTTTTTGAGTTATCTAATTTTACTTACTTGCAGCCTTATGTTTAAACATTGTCCGTAAAAGTAGTTCACAATCTTATTTTCCTGTTAATCTTAGCTTAGGTGAGATAATTAAAAAAATGTGTTTAATAAGATAAAGTAAATTTAAAGAAATATAAATTATAAAGTAAATAAATAGAAACAAAAGTGTGTTTTTGTAAAACAGCCTGTATACTTTTAAAAATAATAATTTTAAGAAAACCAAATCAATCTATTAGCTGTTTCAAAACTATAAAAACGCCACATAATTTTTTTAATATTTGCACATTTATAATTTAAGGTCAATAATAGACTTAACTTGATAGAACACCCTGTATGCAATTGCCTGTTATACAGGCTAAACCAAAAATAACGAAAAAAATTCATACTTTGTATAAGTCATTGTTTTTAAATTCATGAACAGGTTAATTTTATTTTCTTAAATGCTACATTTTGACATCATAATGACATTTCTAACGTCAATCGCTTCTTGAGTGACCACTTGATTCACGTAATTTTTAATTTTTTAATTAATTTAACTAGTACACATTTTTATCGTTCTGGTAAGTATATAAAAATAAAAAATATATAAAACAAGCACAAAAATTAAAAAAAAAACAATCACTGCTTCTAAAACAAGTCAAGAACAAAAAAAATAAAGCTCATTAGTATGTTTTTCTTCTTTCGCTAAATTTATTTTTTTAATTTTTAATTTCATTTATATATTTTCTGCTTATTATCATAGTTAAGAATGTAAACTATTTAAAACACTATGCAGTAAACAGTAAAAAATGACGTCACAACTGAAAATCAAAATAACAAAACCTGAAAATTTTTGAAAAACGACTACTAACAAGGATATAAATTTTGTGCGTTACTTTCGGTCCAGCCTGTATTTTTTCATAGTTTATTATTTTCAGAAGTTATATGTTCGTTCGTGGCGCGTATTTTTTGACGAAAACTAATGTTAAAAGTGTTTTCTTTTTCACAAACAAAATAAACCAATGAGATAATTCAACTGCTGCTCACTAAATTACAAAAATTTCCCAATTTTTTTCTGTGAAAGTTGTGTGCGTACTTGAATTTGAAGCAGCGCGTTTTTTCTTCAAAAATAATATTTGTGCGTGTATTATTACAAGATCTCGTTGAGATCTCATGCCGGCTCCTCGTGAATATAAAAAGAAATTGAATAGAAATATGGGAAATCTGAGATAAGTAAACCGAATATTTTTTAATGGGAAGCGTCTCAGAATCGTATTTATATTCATACACGTATTGTCGGGCTAAGAAGGATGAAACGGATTGCGGCACAAGTTCCGTGCTGCTCATGTATTCTATAATTTCTTTAGCGTTTTCCTCCAGCCAGCGCTCGTAAATCATCCAAAAACAGGACATTCTATTTTATGTACGCCACAATTTTTAAAGTAGTCCGACGAAGGTGAAGGAAGAAGCACAAATCGAAACCGTTCTATAAAACAATACATGCGGCCCTCCAAGGAAATGATAAATTTTTTGAATGTAGTCCGAAAATAATTATCTGCTAAATCCTGACAAAGTCAAGATCAAGCGAGTATTAGAACTTTATTATTTATGGATTGTGGAGGGAATTCGTGCAGTTTTTTTTAATCAGCGGATTACGAAACAAACATTGCGAAAAATACAACCAAAAAAGATCAAAGGGCGTAATGGTGCTTTGGAGGCTTGGAACCGGAAACCTCCGGAAAATTTACATTGCAGGTGTAGGGCGACCTTGCCCTCAGACTGTTGTGCTTCCGCAATATTAATCAAGCCACTACACACAAACACTACAGGCCGCAGAGGTGTTCCCTCTGTTCGGAAATTTGTAAAAACAATACCACTATCAGTACATTAAAATTTTTCTTTCTACACAATTAATTATAACTAGAAAAAAACTAGTTAATTGCTCTTAAAATGTGATCGATTTCTATAAAACTTATATAAAAGTTCCTTGTAATTTTAATAACATATTAAAAAAATTAATTAATGGAAATCTTATTATTTTTAGTTTTTTTTTAATTTTTAAAATTTTGTTTTATTAATAGTAATTTTAGAAAATTCACATAAATGGAGAAAAATATAGAGTATGTAATAGTAAAGTATATTATTATTTATTTTTTGCTAACAAGACGTTGCTTTATGTCCTTTTTAAAAGTTTTTATTTAACTTGCTTTGTTGTCTGTCTGTCTGTTTCATATTTTTGGAGCCAAATTTGGAAAGGTTCCCGTTGTCCCAATGAACTGAAATTTTGCACACTTACGTAATCTGCGTGAAAATGTAATCCTATGTAGTTAAATACCCCCTAAAAAGGTTTAATAAAGTTTTAAAGTTTTATGTTATGTTTCCAAATGGGCTTTCAATGTGTACAGGGTGTTGCATTTTGGATGTGCCCGAATCCAGGATCTTCGAAAAACGAGTGACACATTCTCGAGTCCGTTTTTTGAGGAAATAATTTTGGTCAAAACCGCATCTCGCTATCGTCTTTTGTTTTCGACTTAAAAGCAGAAATTCACATTTTAGCGAAATCTTAAAAAAAATCATATCTTCCTTATTATAAAAGATACACAATTGAAATAAAAACATTATAGAAGCACATTTTTACAGACAATTTAATAATGTTATCAGCGATTTTTTTCAACCATTCGTTTAACTCTAATAACATAAAGTTGTATTTTTTTAAATAGGAATCATAGTTGGCTATGACATTTTCGAAAAGCTTATTTTTTTCTTATTTGATATGTCTATTTGTGTAATACATTAATTTTAAATATTTAAGAAAAAATAAAACATTTCGCTTTTTCTTTATAGTAGGCCATGAAAAAATTTTGGATTTTTAATTAAAACTATGAAAATTGTATTACCCAACAAGTATTTATAATTTAATGATTTTTTAAACCCTAATTAATTCAAAAACAGCATAATAAATTTTTATTAGATCAAATTTTTGCAATTAATAAAAATTATTTGTTTTTATATTTAAAATGGCAAGCTCACGTTGTCATTCTACTTTCCAATTTTAAACATGTAATGTCGGACGAAGAAAAATCTTATTAATTGTATGATTGCGTATCAATAAAATTTTATTTTACAAAAAAATGTCAATCCAAACACCAAAATCAAATTCCATCTGCGATAAAAAAATACACAACATTATCAACGTCACCTCCATTGCACTAAATCATAAAAAGTGGCATCAAGTGGTAGTGAGACATCGTTTGCAATTTTCTGCACATTTTTTATGTAATTAAAATCTGCGACGCTCGTATATTTGTTCAATTGAAAATAACTTTAACTTATTTTTATAATTTCACATTTTTTACTTTAATAACCGTTCACAAAATTTCTAGATTATTCACTCCTTTTATGCGAAATAATTTTTCCATGGCCAACTACTTTCAAATATTTAAATACATTTTTATCAAAAATATATAAAAATATCAAACTATATTTATATTGTTTTGAGTTCAGAAAAAAATAAGCTTTTCGAAACTGTCATAGCCAACTATGATTCTCATTTAAAAAAATACAACTTTATGTTATTACAGCTAAACGAATGATTAAAAAAAACGCTGATAACATAGCTTATTTTGATAATTTCACATATTTTACTTTAATTACCGTTCACAAAATTTCTAGATTATTCACTCCTTTTATGTGAATAATTTTTTCATGGCCAACTACTTTCAAATAGTTTAAATATATTTTACCAAAATCAAAATCAAAAAAAAAATCTGACGCAATAAGATTTTATTTTTGGAAAAAGTGGCAACATCCCCTAATGTGTACAATAAACGGTGACGATATCGCATCCTCCCTCGTATTTATGCCAAAACTCACCCTCTTTCATAACATTCGGGAGACAGGATGCTGACGAGGGTTCACGTGTTAATTTAGCACTGAATACCCGTCACGATGGGGTTATTTATACCGGACTGGCCAAATATGCCACCGTTTAAAACTCTTTAAAGTGTTTAAAAAATCCCACTGTCAAAGGTGGAACAACATAAAATTATTTAAGTGTGTTATGAAAAACGGTTTATTTTTACAATCATGGAGAATCGATGGTGCTTTGCTAACCCTGACCCACATACCGGCCTGAAATTCAACAGAAATCTTGCGGTTTGTGTGTGCGCATTTTTCATCAGTTTAATGGCTTTTTATTTAATTGGATTTTAGGTAAATTACGACTAGGAAAATTTAATGTTTGTTTCGAATGTATCACCATTTTCATGTCCGTCCGTTCTTGTATCGAACGGTTCATCATTTATTCAACACTCGGGAACTCAACCTCTTTGAATTTATTTCGCTCTTATTGTAACAACAATTTATTGGTTACTGTATAAGTGGCACAAAAACAAAGCTGTCCATGTTTTTGTTTTTCGGAGATAGGCGACTGCGAAATAGTTGATCCAGAACACATAAAATGTAACTTTTTCTCTAGTTTGGCCATTAGGAGAAGTTCTGGGAAAGGACGTAAAATTCGACTGATAATTCTTACTGTCAATCGCAACTGTGTAAGAAAATAATGCTAAAAATAGCGGTCTAAATGTAGTGTAGATATACATAAAAGATTTAGTGTTTTTTTTAATTTTTGATGTAAAATGTTCCAAAAAAGCGTTAAAAAAACAAAAAATGTAAAATTTTTTTCAAAATCGTGCTAGATGTTCGAAGTAAGTAAAACTTTAATGCAGATGAAGTCCGGCGCCAACATTTATGAGTAAATAATTAAAAAAATATATGGTAAACATTTTCAGTTTTTAAGTGGTTTATTATAACATATCTTTTAATTAATATTACAACTTTCATGTTTTTCAAAAGTTTACTCGATTAAAATTAAAAATAATAAACGAAATATTCTTTTTTGCAATTATTTGAAAAACTGGAAGAGATAAGTATAAAAGATTTTGACAAAACTCTTTATAAAAATCTATGTTCTTTTGATTTTCATTGAAAAAACTCTATTATAATCATTTTTTAATCAAAAAATCATAGTAGCCTTGCAAATTGATAATTGATCCTGAAGATTTTAGTAGGCTATGTAAATTTTTTTAAATCAAATGCAAAAAAAAATCAAGAACTGTAATATTGACGATTTAAAAGTTGCCGTCAATTTCTCATAGTCTTGAAAGTTCAGCCATTTTGGAGAGAATTTATTTCAACAAAATTTCAAAGCTCTAGCTGTACATTATAAGTTAAAAAGTTTCTAATGTATAGACCCTAAAAGGATCACTCTGTATTTTTTCTTAACTAATTAGAGCATAATGTAGCATATTTGAAATACAAGCCAGTTTTTTGGGAATAAGTAGAAAAGAAAACAAGTTAGTACAATAAAAAATGTATTAAATAATTGAAAATTTTTTATTTTTAATAATACTATAAAAGTAATAATAATAATAATAATAGCTTTATTTCCAAGGGGTTAGCAACTAATTACAGGAAACACAAATAACTAACATACAAAAAATAGAAAAGGTGCTTATGACATAATAATACAAAAAAAAATAAACACATAAATAAAAAAATTAAAATATACCTAAATAACAAATGATACAAAAAAAAACAAAAAAGCAAGAGAACTATAAGAGTTTGTAAAGTAATAACAATAACAAAAAACAAAATATATACAAAAATAAATGTAAACAACATAATAACATAATAATATAATAATAATAATAATAATAATAATAATAATAATAATAATAATAATAACAAAACGAAAGTTAGAAAACCTTCACGAAATTTGGAATACTTTGCAAGTAATTTTGAATAATATATAATTTTCCTATTTTATTTGCCTTTTTTTTTGTATATCAATTTCTAAAAAAGTGAAATATTTAATACTGTTATTAATAAAAATAATATTAATAGAAATATCATCCAAGCTGATAAATAACGCTACAAAAAAAGCCACAAAAAAGCTAGAATAAAGTAGAGAACAACTAAAAAAAAAAACAGAAAAAATAGAAAAAACTAGAGATGAGCTTGAGAAAAGCTAGAAGAAAGCTACAAAAACCTAGAAAAAAAAAAGTAAAGCTGAAAGAAAAGTTAAAAAATTTGACGAAAAGAAAAGCTAGAGAGCTAGCGAAAAAAACTAGACAAGAGAGAAAGTACATTTAAAAAAGTAGAGAAAAAAATAAAGAATAGCTAAAAAAAAGCTCGGAAAAAAGTTGCAAAACAAAAAACTAGATACAAACTAGAGAATAGTTGAAAAAACTTGAACTTGAACTTGAAAAAGAGACTAGAAAAATACGAGAGTAAAGGTAAGAAGTGCTAAAGAAGATCTAGAAAAGAATTAGAGAATAGCAAAAAAAAACTCTAGAAAAAGCTACAAAAAAACTAGAATTAAGCTGAAATAGGTAAAAAACAGCTAGACAAGAACAAGAGAAAAGTTTAAGAAGAATCAGAAGAGAGTTAGCGAAAAAGACTAGACAAGAAAGAGAGTAGAGCAAGAAGAGAAGAAAACTAGAGAATATAAATAGAAGCTCGAAAAAAAGTTACAAAACAAAAAAGCCAGAGAAGAGCTAGAAAACATATAGGAAAAACCAAGAAAAAAATTAGAGAAAAACTAGAGAAGACCTTGAACGAAGCAAGAAAAAACCTAGAAAAAAGAGAATAAAACTGGAAAAAGGATTAAAAAAAGCGACGAAAAAAAAGCTAGAAAAAGAATATCTAGAAGAAAAGAGTTCAAGAAAAGCTCTGTAGCTGTAAAAATGAGTTCGAAAAGAGGTAAAAAAAGCACAAAAAACTAGACAAAATCCAAAAAAAAATAGAGGAATGTTTGAAAAGAACCAGAAGAAAACTAGTAAAAAATCATAGCAAAAGAATAGAGAAGAAAGATAAAAAAACTAAAGAATAGGTAAAAAAAGTGCCCAAAAAGTTACAAAAAAAAACAGTAAACACAAAAATAAATAAGAATAAAACAAAAAAAGCAAAAAAGCTAAAAAACTTGAGAAATAGAAAAAATTTTAAAAAACTTTAGAAAATTTGTGAAAGATAAGGACGATCTAGAGCTAACAAAAGAGGTAGAAGCAAAAACAGCTATGGAAAAGAAAAGCTGAGATAGAGAAGAACTAGAGAACTACTAGAAACGAAACAAAAGATAATAAAAAAAAACAAAAGAGAGCTGAAAAAAGCTACAAAGATAATAATAATAGAAATATCATACAAGCTGATAAATTACGCTTTGTGTAAAGATAAAAAAATAAATAAATAAAATTTAGAAAATGTTAACAAGAAAATTTTTGTGGTACGAAAAAATCACTGTGTTGTTACAAAACAGTTAAAGGCTGTCTTTTATCACTGATTATTTTATTTATTGAGAAAATCTCTCACCTCGCTGTCGTTGCTGTGCAGCTTGAGCGCATATCCTGGCAGAAGGTCCTTCCGGCGGTTGACGTCCTCCAGGGCCAGATTGGCGGCCGGCATGCAAGCCTGGCCGCCCTGCCAGCCGCCCTTGCCATTGATGGGGAAGATGCCGCCAATGTGCAGAACATTGTTATCGTCGGACGGGGGTGGTGACACGCTCACACACACGTGGAAAACTATTGCCGCGCCGATCCATTGTGGCCAGTACTATAACAACAAGCAATAACAGCCGGCTGCTCGAAACTGATCTCTACAAATTACACACAAATATTTTCATAACAATATCGGGGTGCGAGCGAATTCTCCACATGACTGAAACTTTTTGCAAATTGTTGCATTAATTTCGACTAAACGAGTGGACAATTAATTAGTAGGCGCATTTTCTAATTACTTGGGCGAAAATCGATAGTTGATTATAAGGATACAAAGGTGAATGGGGTTTGACATAATGAAGTATAAATTTAATTTTGTTGGAAATATATTTGGTGTGACATTTTATGAAATTGCAATCGAGCGATGGTTTGAGTGAATTGAATACAAGTATTGACGACTGTGCATTATTAAGTATAATAAATAAGACATAAATTAAAATAACTTTAAACAAATATTTAAATTATTACTATGATGCTATTCAAATGACAGCAATATCATATGATCTAGAAAATAACTAGAGAAAATAATAGAGAATAGTTAAAGAAAATATAAAAGAGAGCTAGAGAAGAGCAAAAAAAATTTAAAAAAAGCTAAGAAAGAGCTAAAAAAGCTTGAAAAAAAAAATATTTATATATATAAATTTATATATATAAAAATCAGAGAAGCAGAGAAGAGCTAGAACAGAGAAAGAAAAAGTGCTTAAAAACAAAATAATAGAGTTAGATAAAAGATATATAAAAAATAACGAAAAATTAGCTAGAAAGACGTTTGAAAAAAGCTTAGGAAAAAAAAACAAAAACAGAATTAAGAAGAACAAGAAACGAAAAACTAGAGAATTGTAAGAAGAAAAGAACTTGAGAAAAGATACAAGAAAAAACAGCTGGACAAAAGTTAGAGATAGCTAAAGAAAAATTAAAGAAAAACTAAAAAAAACTAGAAAAAAGCAAGACAAGAACTCGAAAAGAACTAGAGAAAAGTTTGAGAAGAGCTAGAAGAGAGATAGAGAAAACGACTACAAAAAAGTAAACCTAGAAAAAAGATAAACAAATCTTGAACAGAAAAAAGCAAGAAAATACATAAAAAATATGTTAAAAAAATAGCTAGAGAGAAACCTGAGAATGAGACTAGAAAAAAAAAGCAAGAGTAGAGTAAAGAAATGCAAGAAATGATCTAAAAAAGAGCTAAAGAACAAAACTCAAAAAAGCTACAAAAAAAAGAACTAAAAAACTTAAAAAAGTAGAAAAAATCAAAAAAACAACTAAAAAAAGCTAGAAAATAGCTACACAAGAACTTGAAAAGAGTTTGATTAGAGCCAGAAAAGAGCTAGCGAAAGAAACTAGACAAGAGAGAGAGTACATTTAGAAAAGTAGAGAAAAAAATAGAGAATAGCTAGGAAAAAAAGCTCAAAAAAAAGTTACAAAACAAAAAAACTAGAGAAAAACTAGAGAATAGTTTAAAAAACTAAAAATAGCTAAAAGAAAGCTTGAAAAAAGGACTAGAAAAATAAGAGGGTAAAGGTAAGATGTGCTAAAGATCTAGAAAAGAATTAGAGAATAGCAAAAAAAACTCTAAAAAATGCTACAAAAAAACTAGAAAAAAGCTGAAAAAGGTAGAAAGCAGCTAGACAAGAACAAGAGAAAAGTCTAAGAAGAATCAGAAGAGAATTAGCGAAAGAGACTAGACAAGAGAAAGAGTAGAGCAAAAAGAGATGTACAAAAACTAGAGAATATAAATAGAAGCTCGAAAAAAGTAACAAAACAAAAAAGCCAGAGAAGAGCTAGAAAACATATACAAAAAACAAGAAAAAAATTAGAGAAAAACTAGAAAAGACCTTGAAAAAAGCAAAAAGATACCTAGAAAAAAAAAAAGAATAAAACTGGAGAAAAAATTGAAAAGAAAAAGAACACCTAGAAAAAAGAATACCTAGAAGAAAAGAGTTCAAAAAAAGCTCTGTAGCAGTAAAAGAAAGCTCGAAAAAAGGTAAAACATAGTAAAAAAAAATTAAAAAAATTTAGAGAAGAGCATAAAAGTACAAAAAAGCTAGACAAAACCTAGAAATCATATAAAAAAAACTAAAGAAAAGCTTGAAAATAGCAAAGAAAGAGCTAAAAAAAACCTAGAAAAAAACTGGAGAAAAGATTTTAAAGAGTGACGAAAAGAGAAGCTAAAGAAAAGAATACCTAGAAGAAAAAAGTTAAAAAAAGCTCTGTAGCAGTAAAAGAGAGCTCGAAAAGTGATAAAACATAGCAAAAAATAGTAAAAAAAAAATTAGAAAAGAGAAAAAAGCACAAAAAGCTAAACAAAACTAAAAAAAATTAAGATAAGTGGGAAAAAACAGAAGAAAACTAGTAAAAAATCATTGCAAAACAATAAAGAAAGAGGGTGAAAGTGACTAGAGAATAGCTAGAAAAGAAAAGCTCAAAAAATTGCAAAAGGAAAAAGCTAGTAAGCAAAAAAATAAATAAAAATAAGATAAAAAAGCAAAAAAAAACAAAAAACTTAAGAACTAAAAAAGAATTTAGAAAGCTTGAGAAATGCTGAAAAAAGTAACAAAGATCTAAAGCTAACAAAAGAGCTAGAAGCGAAAACAGCTATTGAAGAGAAAAGTTGAGATAGAAGAAAAATTGTTAAAAAAAAGAAAAAATGAGAGAAAAAAGCTACAAAAGAGCACCAGGAGCATTAGAAAGGAGCTAAAAAAACAAATAAAAAAAATTACATAAAAACTAGTATAGAGCATGAAAAGAGCTATACAAAGAGATAAAAAACAGAAGAGAAAAAATGAGAACATTAATGGAAAAATATTTTCTTTAATTTTCTCAAAACCACTAGGTATTACAAAAAAGAAAAAAAATCAGTTGCCCTAACTTGTCTAAAACGTAGTGCCGGTAATTACAAATACGTTATAAAAAAATTCTAGTTTAATCTCACTGGTTTCTAATCGATTGATTATATTTCGTCAAACTCTGGAATTTTCTGTTAATATTGAGTAAAAAATTTCCACTATGATATTGATTTTTTTTTAATTAATTTATGAGTAAAAATAGTAGTAGTTGTGGCACTAAATAAGTGAATAAACGTCAGTTTGGCCCACATCTGGCTAGATTTAGCTTTGAAAGTTAGTCAAACGTTCGAACAGTGTTGTTCAATTTCCCTAATAGAACCCAAAACCAGTCCATTACAATTCGCATCCTTCCTTTCATCGCCAATGCATAACCTCTCGATTGTTCTCAACTATCCTAACAAAATTTCCACTACTTTATACGGAAATATTCAACAGGTTAGCCAGGAGATGTGCAATTCAAGTTTGAATTCGCTTGTAAATTCAATACGATCTCGCTACATTTACATTCGAAAATCGAATAAACATCATCCGAGATGCACTTTCCACTTTTCCAGCCTCAAGCCTCCGAAAATTGCATCGAACAAATAACAAAAACCAATATCGCAGCCTATTTGATCTGTGACTGGAACCGACAACTAGACCAACGAACGAACGCTTTGCCCACAAAAAACTCGATCAAATCATAAACCTTCCTGGTTTTCTTTCAAAGCTACACAGTTATGAAGTTGTGAACTAATCGCCATAATGTAATAAATTACCCGCTAAACCCATCGTTAATTAAATTACTTTTTTCTAGTAGAACGCTCTGGATTAGAGCCGGTTTGATTAAATTTAAGCCGCGGCTTCATTTCAGACGGCACAAATCAAGAAAATTACTCGAATAAGATTTCTGCACAAAGTGCGCGTACGTTTGTTAGCTCGCTCGTAAAATCGATCGGATTGTAATCAAACCATAAAATAGACTTTTAGATTAGGTGCATGACAAAGAATCGGACAAATCAACCCCAAATACTCGTATTTATTTTTAAACTGCTCACATCAGTAGTTGTAACGACTCGTAATAAAGTCAATAAATGAGAAAACGGACGTTAAATGGATAATCCAACAATTTATAGGTTTTTGAGTATCAAATAACTCTGGCGTGTCTATTAATGTTAAATGGCCATTAGAACTTAAACAGAAACTAAATCAGTATAATGACGTTATATTACCACTACTGATTTAGTTTCGACGTAATCGACGTTTGAAATGTGAAAAATAGTGACAATTCCAAGTTGTTTTTTGAGTTTTATGAGCAAATTCAAAAATTTTATACATTAAAAAAATTCATAACTCGAAAACTAAAAGTCGTAGAGCAATGCGGTTTGTTCCATTGAATTCAGCGGCTCATTTTCTGTATTATACCAACTTTTCACGAGATTTAAAATTTTTAATTTTTTTGCTAAAATTTCCTGAGTAATACTTACTTACCTTCAAAGAGGTGAAAAAAAAATTTTTTTTTAAACTCACTTCAGTAAATTTTTATGGACTTCTACATGTCTTAACAACCCACAAAAGTTGTTTTTAGTCGACAAAAAGTCCATATGTTCGATTTTTAGAAGTTTGATTTTTCAATTTTCGTCGCAATTTTTGTCGATTTTGGGTACCCGGAACTTTTGTCAAGCAATAGCTCCGGAACTATCAGAGATAACCCCATGAAGTGTATTATCGTTGGAAAGCTCTTTAAATTATCTATCTTTTTAAAAAAAAATTATTGTTCTCCGACTAATAGTTTTCGAGCAAATTGGAGACAAATGCAAAAATTGGGAAAATTTTAAAAAATTCATAACTAAAAAACTATTGGGAATTTGGCAATTTTCTCGATGCCAATCGATTCCCCGGATCATTTTGCATAGGATTGGATCAAAATAGTTCCACTTTTTCGAATAGTTTAGCCAGAAATGAAAAAATAAAAAAAATTAAAAAAAAGTTAACACCCCCCCCCTTAAAATCGGTCAATTTTTAAAGTGTCTCTAAATCAACTAAAACCGATTCTATCTTATAGATTTTGATGTGCTCTTTCCGATCTAAAAAAGCATTTTCTCCTAACTCTTTTAGTTTGGCCGTAATCGGCGTTTGAAAATTGAAAAATTTTTTGCGAGATATCGCCTTGAGTCCTCTGCCATTTTGTAGAGTTTTTTATTCCGGTTGTACTCCATTTTTCCGTTTCTCGATAACTCTAACAGTTTCGCCGTAATTGGCGGTTGAAAATTGAAAAAAAGTGAAAATGGAAACCTTTTTTTGCGTTTTTCTCGGAAACTGTAAGACTTAGAGCAACGAACAAAAAAACATCTGATAGCGCTTAATTTTATCTATTTTTTCGACCAAACCCGGAGCCGCTCCGGGCAACGGTTCCGGCTACAGAGGCGATCAAAGTTTTTCACTAAAAAAATTCATAAAAAAAAAACTAAAAGTCGTAGAGCAATGCGGTTTGTTCGGTTGAATTCTACGGCTCATTTTACATAATATATCAATTTTTCACAAGAATTAAAAATTTAAAAATTTTTGCTTAAATTTAGGGTAGCCATTTGTCATAGTGAAAAATTTTATTCATTAAAAAAATTCATAACTCGAAAACTAAAAGTCGTAGAGCAATGCGGTTTGTTCCATTGGATTCAGCGGCTCATTTTCTGTATTATACCAACTTTTCACGAGATTTAAAATTTTCAATTTTTTTGCTAAAATTTCCTGAGTAATACTTACTTACCTTCAAAGAGGTGAAAAAAAAAATTTTTTTTAAACTCACTCTAGTAAATTTTTATGGACTTCTACATGTCTTAACAACCCACAAAAGTTGTTTTTAGTCCACAAAAAGTCCATATGTTCGATTTTTAGAAGTTTGATTTTTCAATTTTCGTCGCAGTTTTAGTCGATTTTGGGTACCCGGAACATTTGTCGAGCAATTGCTCCGGAACTATTAGAGATAACCCCATGAAGTGTATTATCGTTGGAAAGCTCTTTAAATTATCTATCTTTTTCAAAAAAAATTATTGTTCTCCGACTAATAGTTTTCGAGCAAATTGGAGACAAATGCAAAAATTGGTAAAATTTTAAAAAATTCATAACTAAAAAACTATTGGGAATTTGGCAATTTTCTCGATGCCAATCGATTCCCCGGATCATTTTGCATAGGGATGGATCAAAATAGTTCCACTTTTTCGAATAGTTTAGCCAGAAATGAGATAATAAAAAAATTAAAAAAAAAGTTAACACCCCCCCCTTGAAATCGGTCATTTTTTAAAGTGTCTCTAAATCAAATAAAACCGATTCTATCTTATAGATTTTGATGTGCTCTTTCCGATCTAAAAAAGCATTTTCTCCTAACTCTTTTAGTTTGGCCGTAATCGGCGTTTGAAAATTGAAAAATTTTTTGCGAGATATCGCCTTGAGTCCTATGCCATTTTGTAGAGTTTTTTATTCCGGTTGTCCTCCATTTTTCCGTTTCTCGATAACTCTAATAGTTTCGCCGTAATTGGCGGTTGAAAATTGAAAAAAAGTGAAAATGGAAACCTTTTTTTGCGTTTTTCTCGGAAACTGTAAGACTTAGAGCAACGAACAAAAAAACATCTGATAGCGCTTAATTTTATCTATTTTTTCGACCAAACCCGGAGCCGCTCCGGGCAACGGTTCCGGCTACAGAGGCGATCAAAGTTTTTCACTAAAAAAATTCATAAAAAAAAAACTAAAAGTCGTAGAGCAATGCGGTTTGTTCGGTTGAATTCTACGGCTCATTTTACATAACATATCAATTTTTCACAAGAATTAAAAATTTAAAAATTTTTGCTTAAATTTAGGGTAGCCATTTGTCATAGTGAAAAATTTTATTCATTAAAAAAATTCATAACTCGAAAACTAAAAGTCGTAGAGCAATGCGGTTTGTTCCATTGGATTCAGCGGCTCATTTTCTGTATTATACCAACTTTTCACGAGATTTAAAATTTTCAATTTTTTTGCTAAAATTTTTTGAGTAATACTAACTTACCTTCAAAGAGGTGAAAAAAAAAATTTTTTTTAAACTCACTCCAGTAAATTTTTATGGACTTCTACATGTCTTAACAACCCACAAAAGTTGTTTTTAGTCCACAAAAAGTCCATATGTTCGATTTTTAGAAGTTTGATTTTTCAATTTTCGTCGCAGTTTTAGTCGATTTTGGGTACCCGGAACATTTGTCGAGCAATTGCTCCGGAACTATTAGAGATAACCCCATGAAGTGTATTATCGTTGGAAAGCTCTTTAAATTATCTATCTTTTTCAAAAAAAATTATTGTTCTCCGACTAATAGTTTTCGAGCAAATTGGAGACAAATGCAAAAATTGGTAAAATTTTAAAAAATTCATAACTAAAAAACTATTGGAAATTTGGCAATTTTCTCGATGCCAATCGATTCCCCGGATCATTTTGCATAGGGATGGATCAAAATAGTTCCACTTTTTCGAATAGTTTAGCCAGAAATGAGAAAATAAAAAAATTAAAAAAAAAGTTAACACCCCCCCCTTGAAATCGGTCATTTTTTAAAGTGTCTCTAAATCAAATAAAACCGATTCTATCTTATAGATTTTGATGTGCTCTTTCCGATCTAAAAAAGCATTTTCTCCTAACTCTTTTAGTTTGGCCGTAATCGGCGTTTGAAAATTGAAAAATTTTTTGCGAGATATCGCCTTGAGTCCTATGCCATTTTGTAGAGTTTTTTATTTCGGTTGTCCTCCATTTTTCCGTTTCTCGATAACTCTAATAGTTTCGCCGTAATTGGCGGTTGAAAATTGAAAAAAAGTGAAAATGGAAACCTTTTTTTGCGTTTTTCTCGGAAACTGTAAGACTTAGAGCAACGAACAAAAAAACATCTGATAGCGCTTAATTTTATCTATTTTTTCGACCAAACCCGGAGCCGCTCCGGGCAACGGTTCCGGCTACAGAGGCGATCAAAGTTTTTCACTAAAAAAATTCATAAAAAAAAAACTAAAAGTCGTAGAGCAATGCGGTTTGTTCGGTTGAATTCTACGGCTCATTTTACATAATATATCAATTTTTCACAAGAATTAAAAATTTAAAAATTTTTGCTTAAATTTAGGGTAGCCATTTGTCATAGTGAAAAATTTTATTCATTAAAAAAATTCATAACTCGAAAACTAAAAGTCGTAGAGCAATGCGGTTTGTTCCATTGGATTCAGCGGCTCATTTTCTGTATTATACCAACTTTTCACGAGATTTAAAATTTTCAATTTTTTTGCTAAAATTTCCTGAGTAATACTTACTTACTTACCTTCAAAGAGGTGAAAAAAAAAATTTTTTTTAAACTCACTCTAGTAAATTTTTATGGACTTCTACATGTCTTAACAACCCACAAAAGTTGTTTTTAGTCCACAAAAAGTCCATATGTTCGATTTTTAGAAGTTTGATTTTTCAATTTTCGTCGCAGTTTTAGTCGATTTTGGGTACCCGGAACATTTGTCGAGCAATTGCTCCGGAACTATTAGAGATAACCCCATGAAGTGTATTATCGTTGAAAAGCTCTTTAAATTATCTATCTTTTTCAAAAAAAATTATTGTTCTCCGACTAATAGTTTTCGAGCAAATTGGAGACAAATGCAAAAATTGGTAAAATTTTAAAAAATTCATAACTAAAAAACTATTGGGAATTTGGCAATTTTCTCGATGCCAATCGATTCCCCGGATCATTTTGCATAGGGATGGATCAAAATAGTTCCACTTTTTCGAATAGTTTAGCCAGAAATGAGAAAATAAAAAAATTAAAAAAAAAGTTAACACCCCCCCCTTGAAATCGGTCATTTTTTAAAGTGTCTCTAAATCAAATAAAACCGATTCTATCTTATAGATTTTGATGTGCTCTTTCCGATCTAAAAAAGCATTTTCTCCTAACTCTTTTAGTTTGGCCGTAATCGGCGTTTGAAAATTGAAAAATTTTTTGCGAGATATCGCCTTGAGTCCTATGCCATTTTGTAGAGTTTTTTATTCCGGTTGTCCTCCATTTTTCCGTTTCTCGATAACTCTAACAGTTTCGCCGTAATTGGCGGTTGAAAATTGAAAAAAAGTGAAAATGGAAACCTTTTTTTGCGTTTTTCTCGGAAACTGTAAGACTTAGAGCAACGAACAAAAAAACATCTGATAGCGCTTAATTTTATCTATTTTTTCGACCAAACCCGGAGCCGCTCCGGGCAACGGTTCCGGCTACAGAGGCGATCAAAGTTTTTCACTAAAAAAATTCATAAAAAAAAAACTAAAAGTCGTAGAGCAATGCGGTTTGTTCGGTTGAATTCTACGGCTCATTTTACATAATATATCAATTTTTCACAAGAACTAAAAATTTAAAAATTTTTGCTTAAATTTAGGGTAGCCATTTGTCATAGTGAAAAATTTTATTCATTAAAAAAATTCATAACTCGAAAATTAAAAGTCGTAGAGCAATGCGGTTTGTTCCATTGGATTCAGCGGCTCATTTTCTGTATTATACCAACTTTTCACGAGATTTAAAATTTTCAATTTTTTTGCTAAAATTTCCTGAGTAATACTTACTTACCTTCAAAGAGGTGAAAAAAAAATTTTTTTTAAACTCACTCTAGTAAATTTTTATGGACTTCTACATGTCTTAACAACCCACAAAAGTTGTTTTTAGTCCACAAAAAGTCCATATGTTCGATTTTTAGAAGTTTGATTTTTCAATTTTCGTCGCAGTTTTAGTCGATTTTGGGTACCCGGAACATTTGTCGAGCAATTGCTCCGGAACTATTAGAGATAACCCCATGAAGTGTATTATCGTTGGAAAGCTCTTTAAATTATCTATCTTTTTCAAAAAAAATTATTGTTCTCCGACTAATAGTTTTCGAGCAAATTGGAGACAAATGCAAAAATTGGTAAAATTTTAAAAAATTCATAACTAAAAAACTATTGGGAATTTGGCAATTTTCTCGATGCCAATCGATTCCCCGGATCATTTTGCATAGGGATGGATCAAAATAGTTCCACTTTTTCGAATAGTTTAGCCAGAAATGAGAAAATAAAAAAATTAAAAAAAAAGTTAACACCCCCCCCTTGAAATCGGTCATTTTTTAAAGTGTCTCTAAATCAAATAAAACCGATTCTATCTTATAGATTTTGATGTGCTCTTTCCGATCTAAAAAAGCATTTTCTCCTAACTCTTTTAGTTTGGCCGTAATCGGCGTTTGAAAATTGAAAAATTTTTTGCGAGATATCGCCTTGAGTCCTATGCCATTTTGTAGAGTTTTTTATTCCGGTTGTCCTCCATTTTTCCGTTTCTCGATAACTCTAACAGTTTCGCCGTAATTGGCGGTTGAAAATTGAAAAAAAGTGAAAATGGAAACCTTTTTTTGCATTTTTCTCGGAAACTGTAAGACTTAGAGCAACGAACAAAAAAACATCTGATAGCGCTTAATTTTATCTATTTTTTCGACCAAACCCGGAGCCGCTCCGGGCAACGGTTCCGGCTACAGAGGCGATCAAAGTTTTTCACTAAAAAAATTCATAAAAAAAAAACTAAAAGTCGTAGAGCAATGCGGTTTGTTCGGTTGAATTCTACGGCTCATTTTACATAATATATCAATTTTTCACAAGAACTAAAAATTTAAAAATTTTTGCTTAAATTTAGGGTAGCCATTTGTCATAGTGAAAAATTTTATTCATTAAAAAAATTCATAACTCGAAAACTAAAAGTCGTAGAGCAATGCGGTTTGTTCCATTGGATTCAGCGGCTCATTTTCTGTATTATACCAACTTTTCACGAGATTTAAAATTTTCAATTTTTTTGCTAAAATTTCCTGAGTAATACTTACTTACCTTCAAAGAGGTGAAAAAAAAATTTTTTTTAAACTCACTCTAGTAAATTTTTATGGACTTCTACATGTCTTAACAACCCACAAAAGTTGTTTTTAGTCCACAAAAAGTCCATATGTTCGATTTTTAGAAGTTTGATTTTTCAATTTTCGTCGCAGTTTTAGTCGATTTTGGGTACCCGGAACATTTGTCGAGCAATTGCTCCGGAACTATTAGAGATAACCCCATAAAGTGTATTATCGTTGGAAAGCTCTTTAAATTATCTATCTTTTTCAAAAAAAATTATTGTTCTCCGACTAATAGTTTTCGAGCAAATTGGAGACAAATGCAAAAATTGGTAAAATTTTAAAAAATTCATAACTAAAAAACTATTGGGAATTTGGCAATTTTCTCGATGCCAATCGATTCCCCGGATCATTTTGCATAGGGATGGATCAAAATAGTTCCACTTTTTCGAATAGTTTAGCCAGAAATGAGAAAATAAAAAAATTAAAAAAAAAGTTAACACCCCCCCCTTGAAATCGGTCATTTTTTAAAGTGTCTCTAAATCAAATAAAACCGATTCTATCTTATAGATTTTGATGTGCTCTTTCCGATCTAAAAAAGCATTTTCTCCTAACTCTTTTAGTTTGGCCGTAATCGGCGTTTGAAAATTGAAAAATTTTTTGCGAGATATCGCCTTGAGTCCTATGCCATTTTGTAGAGTTTTTTATTCCGGTTGTCCTCCATTTTTCCGTTTCTCGATAACTCTAACAGTTTCGCCGTAATTGGCGGTTGAAAATTGAAAAAAAGTGAAAATGGAAACCTTTTTTTGCATTTTTCTCGGAAACTGTAAGACTTAGAGCAACGAACAAAAAAACATCTGATAGCGCTTAATTTTATCTATTTTTTTAACCAAACCCGGAGCCGCTCCGGGCAACGGTTCCGGCTACAGAGGCGATCAAAGTTTTTCACTAAAAAAATTCATAAAAAAAAAACTAAAAGTCGTAGAGCAATGCGGTTTGTTCGGTTGAATTCTACGGCTCATTTTACATAACATATCAATTTTTCACAAGAATTAAAAATTTTAAAATTTTTGCTTAAATTTAGGGTAGCCATTTGTCATAGTGAAAAATTTTATTCATTAAAAAAATTCATAACTCGAAAACTAAAAGTCGTAGAGCAATGCGGTTTGTTCCATTGGATTCAGCGGCTCATTTTCTGTATTATACCAACTTTTCACGAGATTTAAAATTTTCAATTTTTTTGCTAAAATTTTTTGAGTAATACTAACTTACCTTCAAAGAGGTGAAAAAAAAAATTTTTTTTAAACTCACTCCAGTAAATTTTTATGGACTTCTACATGTCTTAACAACCCACAAAAGTTGTTTTTAGTCCACAAAAAGTCCATATGTTCGATTTTTAGAAGTTTGATTTTTCAATTTTCGTCGCAGTTTTAGTCGATTTTGGGTACCCGGAACATTTGTCGAGCAATTGCTCCGGAACTATTAGAGATAACCCCATGAAGTGTATTATCGTTGGAAAGCTCTTTAAATTATCTATCTTTTTCAAAAAAAATTATTGTTCTCCGACTAATAGTTTTCGAGCAAATTGGAGACAAATGCAAAAATTGGTAAAATTTTAAAAAATTCATAACTAAAAAACTATTGGGAATTTGGCAATTTTCTCGATGCCAATCGATTCCCCGGATCATTTTGCATAGGGATGGATCAAAATAGTTCCACTTTTTCGAATAGTTTAGCCAGAAATGAGAAAATAAAAAAATTAAAAAAAAAGTTAACACCCCCCCCTTGAAATCGGTCATTTTTTAAAGTGTCTCTAAATCAAATAAAACCGATTCTATCTTATAGATTTTGATGTGCTCTTTCCGATCTAAAAAAGCATTTTCTCCTAACTCTTTTAGTTTGGCCGTAATCGGCGTTTGAAAATTGAAAAATTTTTGCGAGATATCGCCTTGAGTCCTATGCCATTTTGTAGAGTTTTTTATTCCGGTTGTCCTCCATTTTTCCGTTTCTCGATAACTCTAACAGTTTCGCCGTAATTGGCGGTTGAAAATTGAAAAAAAGTGAAAATGGAAACCTTTTTTTGCGTTTTTCTCGGAAACTGTAAGACTTAGAGCAACGAATAAAAAAACATCTGATAGCGCTTAATTTTATCTATTTTTTCGTCCAAACCCGGAGCCGCTCCGGGCAACGGTTCCGGCTACAGAGGCGATCAAAGTTTTTCACTAAAAAAATTCATAAAAAAAAAACTAAAAGTCGTAGAGCAATGCGGTTTGTTCGATTGAATTCTACGGCTCATTTTACATAATATATCAATTTTTCACAAGAATTAAAAATTTTAAAATTTTTGCCTAAATTTAGGGTAGCCATTTGTCATAGTGAAAAATTTTATTCATTAAAAAAATTCATAACTCGAAAACTAAAAGTCGTAGAGCAATGCGGTTTGTTCCATTGAATTCAGCGGCTCATTTTCTGTATTATACCAACTTTTCACGAGATTTAAAATTTTCAATTTTTTTGCTAAAATTTCCTGAGTAAAACACTTACTTACCTTCAATGAGGTGAAAAAAAATTTTTTTAAACTCACTCCAGTAAATTTTTATGGACTTCTACTTGTCTTAACAACCCACAAAAGTTGTTAAAAGTCCACAAAAAGTCCATATGTTATAAATTGCAAATAAAAGCAAAATTCGATAATTTAAACAAAAATTCATAACTAAAAAACTATTGGGAATTTGGCGCTATCAACTATTAACTTAAAGTCATTCCGTAAGAAACAGTTAATTTTAATTAAACAAATCGTTGATTTAACTTAATTGGACAATTTGCCTTAACCTTCCTGCCTTGGCATTCAAAGTTGAACCTTATCTCATTCAGGCCTTAGTCAATAGTGCAGATATGGCTCCAGATATGCAAATCGAAGCGAAGGAATTTGTGTGCATGCAGCGGACATAAATCCCACCGTGCAATTAACGCCGAATGATGGATAGATTGATTGAAGTTCATCTACTTGATGGACACCAGTTTTGTCACCGTTCACTGAATCAACGCCAGAATTATATTAAGTCGGCTTTAGCCAGGTTATGTTCCGACCAACATGTAATTATATGATGATGAGAAGATCTGGTGCAAGCTTAATGGTGTTACGTGTTATAAAGCCAGAATATAATTTGAAATCTGACAGCGATCTTATCACCATACCACTGATGCCAGACACATGATAGCACTCTAATTCTCCCACTCGAAATTTTTAATGCGCTAATGACCGCCCCTATCGCCAAAGTCCGATAAAAAATTCATTCGAAAGGCCGTAAAGTTTTACTCCACGTCCTGGGAGTGCTTGAGACGGTCCTGCGTCCATCCAGAAGGCAATTCGAATTATTGATGTTCTCCTGCGTCTTCCAGGAGAAGAGTCAACGGCCACCGAATCAACTTTTGATAGTGGAAGCGACTCTTATCAGCGAACTTTCCAAATTACTCTTTCGAATGGATGAGGATAACGCCCCTTGCCTGCCCCACCATGTAGAATAGTTCGGACACGTTCTCCCTTTTACGGTTATTGCGTCAAATATCGCACACGTCCTATTGTTCCTACTCAAATAAAAATCAATTTTACATCGGATTGACTCAAAAAGGAGAAGGGAAAATTGAAAATGCGTTCACTTCAGCAAGATATCACTTTTTCAGAGGCAAGCGCAATTTTTTTGATTAAAACAAAACTATTCGAAAAAATTGAATCATTTTGACGTAAGACCATGGGAAATGATCTGAGGAAGCGACTGGCGTCGAGAAAATTGCCAAATTCCCAATGGTTTTTTAGTTATGAATTTTTTAAAATTTGACTAATTTTTGCCTTTATTTGCAATTTTCTCGAAAACTATTAGTCGGAGAACAATGATCTTTTTTGCAAATGATAGATAATTAAAGGAGCTTTCCAACGATAATACACTTGATGGGATTATCTCTAACAGTTCCGATGTTATTGCTTGGTAAATGTTCTGGGTACTGGAAATCGCCCAAAATCGCGACAATTTTAGCAAAAAAAATTAAAATTTTAAATCTCGTGAAAAGTTGGTATAACACAAAAAATGAGCCGCTGAATTCACTAGAACAAACCGCATTGCTCTACGACCTTTAGTTTTTGAGTTATGAATTTTTTTGTTAAATAAAATTTACGTGAAAAATTTAAAATTTTTAATTCTTGTGAAAAATTGATATAATATGTAAAATGAGCATTTGAATTCAATGGAACAAACCGCATTGCTCTACGACTTTTAGTTTTCGAGTTATGAATTTTTTTATTGAATAAAATTTTCCACTATAAAAATTGCCTATCTTAATTTTTTGCAAAAAATTTTAAAACTTTAGATCTCGTTAAATGATGGTATTAATACAGAAAATGAGCCGCTGAATTCAATGGAACAAACCGCATTGCTCTACGACTTTTAGTTTCCGAGTTATGAATTTTTTTGTTGAATAAAACTGTTCACCATAAATAATGGCTACGCTAAATTTAGGCAAAAAATTTTAAATTTTTTATTCTTGTGAAAAATTGATATAATATGTAAAATGAGCAGTTGAATTCAATGAAGCAAACCGTTCTGCTCTATGACTTTTAGTTTTTGTGTTAGGAATATTTTTTAGTGTAAAAAATAAAATAAAATATAAAATTAAAAATATAAAAATTAGAACCAAGATACTTTCTGATGTTGCCAAAAGACACTGTTTGGCTCGATTTTGAACAAATTGTGTAACTATTGATTAGGGAAATAAATAGTATGGTGTTTTATTTGGTTCTTCCTGTAACAATAAATAAAACAATAGGTCCGTACAAGTGCCGGAATCTATTCAAAATTATTCTGTTCATATAGTCGTACATTCTTGTTTTCCGCTTGAGAAATTCCCAAACTCTGACAAGGTTACGAAAGCGTCCCGGATTTGTGTGCAGCTAATTCAAGACGCTGGGTTAAATCGTGAACTGAATTCAGTCCTTACAATAGATAGAAAATAAAAATAAAATACAATTTGGATTATTTTAAATAGGTATTTCAAAATCGAGAACTGAAAATGTGCCACAATCGAGTTAAACATTTTATTAAAGAAACAAAAACAAAATATAATATATAAGATAAGATGGGTTTTATTTGATTTTGAGACAATTTTGTAAGAGAGGTGTTGTTAACTTTTTTCTTTTTTTTTATTTTCTTAATTACGACTAAACTATTTGAAAAAGTGAAACTATTTTCATCCATACCGATGTAAAATGATCAGGAGAATCGACTGGCGTCGAAAAAACTGCCAAATTCCCAATAGTTTTTTAGTTATAATTTTTTTAAAATTTTACCAATTTTTGCTTTTATTTGCAATTTTCTCGAAAACTATTAGTCGGAGAACAATGATCTTTTTTGAAAAAGATAGATAATTTTCAGAGCTTTCCAACGATAATACACTTCTTAGGGTTATCTTTAATAGTTCCGGAGTTATTGCTCGATAAATGTTCCGAGTACCAAAAATTGACCAAAATCGCGACAAAAATTGGAAAAATCAAACATCAAAAAATCAATTAAATGGACTTTTTGTGGACTTTTAACAACTCTAGAGGATTGTAAAGGCATATAAAAGTCCATAAAACTTTTCTAGAGTGAGTTTAAAAAAATTTTTTTTTTCAATTTTATGAATTTTTTTAAATTTGACCAATTTTTACTTTTATTTGCAATTTTCTCGAACACTATTAGTCGGAGAACAATAAACTTTTTTGAAAAAAATAGATAATTCAAAAAGCTTTCCAACAATAATACACTTTATCTCGAATAGTTCCGGAATTATTGCTCGATAAATGTTCCGAGTACCAAAAATTGACCAAAATCGCGAGAAAAATTAGAAAAATCAAACATCAAAAAATCAATCATATAGACTTTTTGTAGACATTTAACAACTCTAGAGGTTTGTAAAGGCATATATAAGTTCATAAAACTTTGCTAGAGTGAGTCTAAAAAATATTTTTTTTTTCAATTTTATGAAGGTATTTGCCTTGACCATTTAATTTTTTTTTAATTTTCTCAATTACGGCTAAACTATTCGAAAAAGTGAAACTATTTTTATCCTCACCAATGTAAAATGATCCGAGGAATCGATTGGCGTCGAGAAAACTGCCAAATTCTCAATAGTTTTTTAGTTATAAATTTTTTAAAATTTGACCAATTTTTGCCTTTATTTGCAATTTTCTCAAAAACTATTAGTTGAAAAACAATGATTTTTTTTGCAAATCATAGGTAATTAAAAGAGCTTTCCAACGATAGTAAACTTTATAGGGCTATCTCTAATAGTTCCGGAGTTATTGCTTGATGAAAGTTCCGGGTACCGAAAATCGGCCAAAATCGCGACAAAAATTGAAAAAATCAAACATGAAAAAATCGAACATATGGACTTTTTTGGACTTTTGACAACTCCAGAGATATGTAAAAGCATGAAACTATGCTAAAACGAGTTAAAAAAAAATATATTTTCATTTTTTTGTAATTAAGGACAAGTTTATTCTGCAATTTTTCATTGATTTGTAATTTACCGTTTTAATTCACATCTCTCCAGTTCCCCGTTTCTAATTTTCCCCTACCCTTTTTATTCAATTCCAGTTTTTTAATTTAGTCCCAGTGTAATTTTATTACGCAGTGATTCACACAAACAGAAATGCACCTTCGCCGCCACCGCGTCTCGCTAATTAATTTGCAAATAAAGTAGCACATTTCCTAAGTAGTCCCGTTAAATTTCAAGCTTGGGCGCATTCTATTCCCTCAATTTTCAATTATCGAGAATAAACTTTGGCGTTCGTCCGAGCCAAGCAACTCACTTCACAGCGGCAAATAGACTCTCACGATATTTGAACGCGGATTGTCAATCAGTTGAAAAATGTCATGTGGCTGAATGGAATGCCTTTGAAATGCATATCAAAGCACAGGTTCGCTGTTTGAATTTCCAAGACTTTTCATAATCGATAAAAGGCGGCGGTGCGCTTCTTTCGGCCACTGGGGCTCCTTCTTTTAGCCCTCTAAGTGGTTAGATTCTATAAAGTATTCACAAACTAATATCCGCTGCTGCCTTTGAACTTTTTAGCTGGAATTACGTTACCTAATGCACGCATAATCTTGCCTTTTTCCAATCTAAACAAGAAAATGAATGCTCATTATATTAATATTCCCTTTTGTTTCGGGCCTGCGGCTCCATGGGGAGATGTAAAAGCCGAGTAAACAGTCTTATTATAATAGAGTTCATCAGCATTGTGACGGAGTTAAATCGTAAACGGACAGTTGCTGGCAAGAGATAACAACTTTCGACCCAAAACAAACATGCAATATTTTAATATCTACAAATTTACTAAACTTATGTTTGCCCCGGAATTAGATAAACAACACGGTAATTAACGCAAATACATTAAACACAAACACATGTCCAAACGATGGATATTTGCTCAGCTTGAAGCGAGTTATTTTGACCAAAAAAAAAACGAAAAAATTGATACAAAAAACGATTATTTTTTCAATTTTCAGAATTTTATATATTGTTTGTTACTCATTTTTTTACAAAAACTGGCAAATCTTCAGAAGAAGAGAAACAAAACATTTTGAATAAAATAATAACAATAAAAAAAAGGTAAAAAATTGTAAATCTAACTAACTAAAATTAAAATTAAATTAAAAAACTATATAACTGCAAAGTAAAAACATTACGAAATCGGAACATTGAAATTCTAAGACAGTGAAACTTGAAATTTTCTTAGAAAACAGTGATATTCCAGATAGTTTGGCCGACATTTACATAATAATCCAACAGTTTTTTTTTGTTCAGTTTTGAACGTTTGTTTTACAGTTGGGAGTGTATTTTTTTCTGATATCCAATGACAAACCCTTTAAACGTCTTGCAATTTTTTGTGCACCAATTAAACAAGTAGGAGGTGATTTTTATATTTTTATTAGTCAATTACTCATTTCTGGGACAAATGAGACACCAGTGAGCCGGTTTAAGGGCTGGTCTATTTCACAGAACGGGTTTTTGCCTTAGATGCAAATAAAATAAAATAGTTTTGTGACAAAAACTGCAAAGTAAAAACATAAAGAAATTGAAAAATTAAAATTATAAGACAGTGAAACAACAAAAAATTGAAAGAATTAGGAAATGATTATGAAACATAGGAAATTAAGAAACTAAAAAACTGAAATACTGAGAATAATCGTAAAAAAACTGTGTTATTAAAACATTAAGAAACTATGAGGTTGAAAGACTGGAAGCTGAGAAAAAAAATAACTTGAAAAAGTTTAACAGAACACCCAATTTTTTGTTTGTCCCTCTCAATGATGATTAAATTTTCAAAGTAAAAACATAACTCATAAATTTCAAATGTCCAAGTTAATAACTAAAAAGATATCAAGATTTCTGACCTAATTTCGTACATTTTTGAGTTTTGTGAAAAAATCTTTAAAAACAATTGAGTTTTTTCTGAAAAACTTACGAAATGTTTGAGTTTGAACACAAACTAAATGCAAGAATTAATCTTTATCAAAAACAAATCGGTCCACAATTTATCCACGATTTTTGAACGCAAGTGTAATAGAAAACTTGAAATATTCTTAGAAAACAGCAAAATTCCAGATGGTTTGGCTGACATTTACATAATAATCAAACAGTTTTTTGTTCAGTTTTGAACGCCTTATGATTGGTCTGTTTTACAGTTGGGAGTGCATGTTTTTCTGATATCCAATGACAAACGCTTCAAACGCTTTGCAATTTTTTGTGCAGCAATTAAACAAGTAGGAGGTGATTTTTATTTTTTATTGGTCAATTACTCATTCCTGAGACAAATGAGACACCAGAGAGCCGGTTTAAGGGCTGGTCTATCTCAAAGAACGTAATTTTTGCCTTAGATGCGTATAAAATGGTCGATTCTGCTTAGTTTTTGAAATAATTTGATTTTTTTGACAAAAACTGCAAAGTCAAAACAGCAAGAAATTGGTAAATTAAAATTATAAGACAGTGAAACAACAAAAAATTAAAATAATTAGGAAATGATTACGAAACGTAAGAAATTAAGAAACTAAAAAGCTGAAATACTGAGATTAATCTTAAAAACTGTGTGATTAAAACATTAAGAAACTATGAGGTTGAAAGACTGCAAGCTGAGAAATAAAATAACTTGAAAAAGTTTAACAGAACACCCAATTTTTTGTTTGTCCCTCTCAATGATGATTAAATTGTCTAAGTAAAAACATAACTCATAAATTTCAAATGTCCAAGTTAATAACTAAAAACATATCAAGATTTCTGACCTAATTTCGTACATTTTTGAGTTTTGTGAAAAAATCTTTCAAAACAATTAAGTTTTTGCTGAAAAACTTGCGAAATGTTTGAGTTTGAACACAAACTAATTGCGAGAATAATATTTATCAAAAACAAATCGGTCCACAATTTATCCACGATTTTTGAACGCAAGTGAAATAGAAAACTTGAAATTTTGTTAGAAAACAGCGAAATTCTAGATGGTTTGGCCGACATTTACAAAATAATCAAACAATTTTTTGTTCAGTTTTGAACGCCTTATGATTGGTCTGTTTACAGTTGGGAGTGCATGTTTTTCTGATATCCAATGACAAACGCTTCAAACGTTTTGCAATTTTTTGTGTACCAATTAAACAAGTAGGAGGTGATTTGTATATTTTTATTGGTCAATTACTCATTCCTGGGACAAATGAGACATCAGTGAACCGGTTTAAGGGCTGGTCTATCTCACAGAACGGAATTTTGCCTTAGATAAAAATAAAATGGTTAATTCTGTTTAGTTTTCGAAATAATTTGATTTTGTTGACAAAAACACCCTTTTTTTAATTTATTACACAAAAACTAAGTAGGACTTTCTCACTCAACTACTGTGGGTTTGGAAAAATTTATAATTACAATTATAATAATTAAAATAAATAAATTTTTAAATCGAAATTGGCAAAAACTGCAATTTTGACTTCTGGATTCAAAAAGTCCTGTAACTCGTTTCGTCTCCTAATTTATAGTCCTCCGTAGTTTAGTCTCGTTTCTTGTTCAACTCCTCGATTTCGTTACTCGCTGCACCGCAAATAAATTCTCCGATTAGATAAAACACAAAAACACGTCGAACAAAAAGCCCGGCTTTACCCACTCCAGGGCTTTTCTCCCGAAACTTGAAAAATGACAAAGCTACCTTTAAAAAGCCTCATCCCGGGCAATCCCCAGAAAGGAAGAGCCGGAGGTCGTAATAACGCCTTGCTCGTTTTCTCCTCAAAGTGTCTCTTACAACAAACCTAAAAGAAAAAAACAAACACAAACTTGTGTCTGCACTCGATTCGAAATCCACAAACCGAGAATTTATGGACTTTTCAATTAGGTTTTTGAATTTGCGATTAATTAAGAAATTCCCGGAACGTAATTGCATGATTTGTTTGGTGGGCCGTTTATGAGGCATTGTCGTGTGTTGTTCTCGTTTCGCTGTGGACTTGAATAAACCGAATTGTGAAAATCTTGTAGTGGTTTCTATTGTGTCTTGGTACAAACAATGTGAGCATATTATGCTGAAATGCCGATGGACACTGACAAGCATTTTCCAGAATTTCATTTAGTGAAATATTTCTGCTTGAGTATTTTTGTTTTGTTAATTGAATACGACGGCTGAAAAGCCGCTTGGGTACGAACTGAAATTGCAACAATACGCAGTTATTATGCGAAAGCGAATAGAATATATACGTTTTATAACATAATGCCAAAGAAAAACCTGAATGGAATTTACGGGAGGAAGTCAAGAATGTAATCAGCGGACACAAAAGGCCTGATTATTTAGACAATGGTATAGTAATGGCTTTAAAGTCAACAGTTATTAGGGAACATGTGTTCAACACGAGATTTTTTATTCACGTTCTGCCTGAAAATATTTTTTCTCTAATAATTATCATTTTTTTATTTATTTATACAGCTTCTTATTCTTTGAGTTTTTGTTTTTGTTTCTCAAAACTTAAAAACATATTAAAAATTTTAAAGTTTGAAATTATGTTTCACTTTTCAACTCTTTTTCTCTCAAAACAAAAAGTGCGTTTACAATTTGGCGCCTTACGTACTTTTATCTTTTGCCGCATTATTTTTTTATTTCTGTCAGTTTTATGCTCCGCTTTACGTTTGTACGTCTATGTGTTCTTTCAATCTCTTATTTTTGCTTACGTGTTGTTTCCTTATCTTTTCTACACTTTTTTTCATAGAAAAATTGTTTGCTCTGATCCGGGTTCGAACCCGCGACCTCCCGCGTCGTAAGTGGCGCTTACATCACTGGGCCACGAGGCCCCAAGTACTGACCGGCTTTTGCAGATATTTTAACACAAACTTTTTAAATAAATCAACGTTACAAACTATATAATTGCAATAATTCACCTAAAACGCAAATACTTTCAGTTCAAAAGTCAACGAATTGGCTCGAGAAAACTTTTTTTTCCACTTTTTTCAATTTAATTCTCTAATTTTTCACCAGATTTCATCAAAAAATACCGGGCGTATAAGTTGATTCTACAATTTTAAAATTGTTTTTACCTTTTTTGTGACTTTCAGCACATTTTTGACCGAAAATGGACTAATTTCTCCAAAAATCACGAAATTTGAGTATTTTCTAGTCAAAAATAGTGGACGTGCGCAAAGCCTACTGGATTCGCAGTGGCCATGATTTTTATTAACAATGTTTTTCGAGACTTTACTAAACAAACTCAGTTAACTAAAAATTTTTAGAGATAAATTAAATATTTTCATTTAATTTTTTTATAATTTAGGAAGTAAGTCATCTAAAGATTCAAAGCTAAAGTTTGTAGTTATGTTTTACCTTTACGTTCATCCCTTTTTCTCTTAAAACAAAATGTATTTTCCCTTTATTAGGATGTGCTCTTACCATTTACAATTTGGCGCCTTCAAGTACTTACCTTTTGCCGCATTATTTTCTTATTTCTGTCAGTTTTATGCTCCGCTTTACGTTTATACGTCTATGTGTACTCTCAATCTCTTATTTTTGCTTACGTGTTGTTTCCTTACCTTTCTACACTTTTTTTCATAGAAAAATTCTTACTCTGATCCGGGTTCGAACCCGCGACCTCCCGCGTCGTAAGTGGCGCTTATACCACTGAGCCACCGGGCCCCAGCTACTGACCGCGTTTTGCAGATATTTTAACACAAACTTTTTAAATAAATTGACATTATAAACTATACAGGTAGTTTACGAATAACGAAAATATTCTCGTCATATTAAAGGCAAACTTAATCTATTAATATAAACATAAAACATAAACATAAAAACTAAAAAAAATATAACTAGAATAACATTAAACCTGAAAACTTGATTTTTTTAGATTTCCCACCTAAATAAATATGGAGTATGAAGGAACTGCATAGCCCTGAAAATTCTTAAAATTCAAATTACTAAATAATTCAAATAATAAATTCAAACTGAAATACTGAAAATTAATATTGAAAACCTGAAAACCACTCTCTCCAGAAATCGTGAAACCTGAAACCCTCACAGACATATTCTGAAACCATAAACAAACTGAAAGAGAAATTCAAATGAACACGTATTATAGAGCCCGGAAAATCCAAATGAATGATCTGAAAACCTGCGTAATTTAAATACTGGACTGGAAAATCTAGAAAAGTGGAAAAACGCACGTCCTGCCACCACTTTTATTCCTTCCTATTACAATAATTGGCAACTAAATAAATTATCTTGCTCAAGCAATAAAAATTCCGCTCGTGTATTTAGTTCATGGTTAGATAATTCGTATCTTGGATACCGCCTTGTAATCCCAAGTTTAAACATATTCTCAAACTTTGCAACCAATCCTCTAAGTACCTGCCTCTCACACAATACAATTCCTCCTAAAACTGCCAATATTGAGATTATGAAATTTAAACCAGGCCACATTTGCACTAATCCGATTAAACGAAACTACATCACAAGCGTTAAATTTAATTACAATCGGCCGTATTTTACACGTTTAGTAAAACATCCGTCAAATTAAACCGCGATTTTTTGGTTACGGTAAATAACTGGGTTAATTTGCATAGAATTTACAGTTACTCTTGCAATCAGTGCACACAGTTATTAACTATTAAGTGCGGTCAAGTGTAGTAGATAGGGAAGTTATTTAAGTGGAAGTAACTTCGTATTGCATAACAATTTCCAATAGTTGGGCCAACTTTAGCAAAAAACTTGAAATCTGCGGTTAAAAAAATTGTCAGGATTTATTCGATTTAAATAAAAGGGTTAAATGGGACAGACGAGACTTTTTCGTCATCATTACACCGCCACTTTAACTAACGTTTCATCACTGATAAATTGATTTCTATTAGGGCAGACAAGATCTGGACGAGAAAATTGAAACCGCTTTGTAACGTATCATCCGAGATAATTAAGGTTTTATATCTTTAGACGTCTATTTTCATTTCTTCAGGATTTATCGTTTGGCTTAACGTTTTCGTCGCCACACACCTGATAGTGAATAAATAGCTAATGGATTTTAATAACTTATTCTATTTGCCCTTAATACGAGTAATTATTTAGTGATTTCGTCAAAAGATACCGGGCGTATAAGTTGATTCTACAATTTTGAAATTGTGTTTACCTTTTTTGTGACTTTGAGCACGTTTTTTACCGAAAATGGACATAATTTCTCCAAAAATCACCAAATTTGCGTATTTTCTAGTCAAAAATAGTGGACGTGCGCAAAGCCTACTGGATTCGCAGTGGCCATGATTTTTATTGACAATGTTTTTTCGGACTTTACTAAACAAACTCAGTTACCTAAAAATTTTTAGAGATAAATTAAATGTTTTCGTTTATTTTTTTATAATTTTAGAAGTAAGTCATCTAAGAATTCAATGCTAAAGTTTATAGTTATGTTTTACCTTTACGTTCATCTCTTTTTCTCTCAAAACAAAAGATATTTTCCATTTATTAGCATGTGCTCTTACGTATACAATTTGGCGCCTTTACGTACATTACCTTTTGCTGCATTATTTTCTTATTTCTGTCAGTTTTATGCTCCGCTTTACGTTTATACGTCTATGTGTTCCCTCAATCTCTTATTTTTGCTTATGTGTTGTTTCCTTACCTTTCTACACTTTTTTTCATAGAAAAATTCTTACTCTGATCCGGGTTCGAACCCGCGACCTCCCGCGTCGTAAGTGGCGCTTATACCACTGGGGCACCAAGGCCCCAAGCACTGACCGTCTTTTGCAGATATTTTAACACAAACTTTTTAAATAAATCAACATTAAAAACTATATAATTGCAATAATTCACCAAAAACGCAAATACATTCTGTTCAAAAGTCGGCGAATTAGCTCGAGAAAACATTTTCTTCCACTTTTTTCAATTTAATTCTCTAATTTTTTACCAGATTTCATCAAAAGATACCGGGCGTATAAGTTAATTCTACAGTTTTAAAATTGTTTTTACCTTTTTTGTGACTTTCAGCACGTTTTTGACCGAAAATGGTCATAATTTCTCCAAAAATCACCAAATTTGTGTATTTTCTAGTCAAAAATAGTGGACGTGCGCAAAGCCTACTGGATTCGCAGTGGCCATGATTTTTATTAACAATGTTTTTTGGGACTTTACTAAACAAACTCAGTTAACTAAAAATTTTTAGACATAAATTAAATATTTTCGTTCATTTTTTTATAATTTAAGAAGTAAGTCATCTAAGGATTCAACGCTAAAGTTTGAAGTTACGTTTCACTTTTACGTTCATCTCTTTTTCTCTCAAAACAAAAAGTACGTTTACAATTTGGCGCCTTTACGTACATTTACCTCTTGCCGCATTATTTTCTTATTTCTGTCAGTTTTATGCTCCGCTTTACGTTTATACGTCTATGTGTTCTCTCATTCTCTTATTTTTGCTTACGTGTTGTTTCCTTACCTTTTCTACACTTTTTTTTATAGAAAAATTGTTGCCGTCATCCGGGTTCGAACCCCGACCTCCCGCGTCGTAAGTGGCGCTTATACCACTGAGCCACCAAGGCCCTAAGTACTGACCGTGTTTTGCAGATATTTTAACACAAACTTGTTAAATAAATCAACATTACAAACTATACAGGGTGGTCCACGAGTAACGCATTTTATAAAAATATACCCATCATCCGAAATAATTAAGGTTTCATATCTTTGCACGTCTATTTTCATTTCTTCACACACCTGATAGTGAATAAATAGCTAATGGATTTTAATAAGTTATCCTATTTGCCCAATGCAAACGCGCCTTAATACGAGTAATTATTTAGTGATTAATTTGAAGGTAAATTGACACCGAGTCATGATTTATTTACGCAAATAACTACATTAGCCGTTTCAGGATTTCAGGCAAATCCCTTGGATGAGCTCAGGGAGTAAGTTTCTGCCGCAAAAATTCATTCATTTAATTAATTAATGAAAATGAAACATTTTGTTTGTTTGAAAACTCATAAATCTATAATGTAAAGTTTCTGTAACGGATTTAAAGCGGATTTGAGCTGAATTTCAATGTATTTGGGATTGTTTTTGTGCTTGCGGAAGGGTTGCACGTATTTTATATAATAAAAGAAAACAATAACTCGAACGGAGTAATTCAATATAAAGTTTTGAAATTTGCACTGAGGAGCAGCAACAGGTCCAAGTTTTATATTGTTGGCGGCTGAAAAACATTGCAGGATTAATTAAATATTTTAGCGAATTTTCCATAAAAGAAACGAGATACAACAAACTTCGAAGCTTAGGGTTTATAAAAGTTTTTTTTTGTTAATTTTTGCGAAAAAATAAGTTTTTCAAGTTTTGCAAATCTGGCTTTTTAAAGATTTGAAGTCAGATTTCTAGGATTTTTTCAGTAATATAAATTTTGATACAAGCTTTAGTGGTTTGATTAGGTTATTCCAGTTTAACTTCGTAGGGTTTTTAAGGTTTTGAATTTGCATATCTTCGGTATTTTTATTTAGAATTCCAGGTTTTCGGTTAATTGAGAGTTTTTCTCGAAATTTTCAGTTTTTCTTTACTATACTATAGTAAAGTGAGTTTATTTAATTCTTTGGACTATTAAGTGTTTTATATTATTCTGAGTTTCAGTTTGAGATTTCTTCGAAATTCTTCAAGTTTTAAGTTAATCTTCAGTTCGAGTATTTACTCTTTCTGAGTTACTATTTGTTGTGTATAAAGTTTTTCGGTTTAATTCAGAATTTTTGAGCTTTTTCAAGTTTTCAGCATAAGTTCTTTGTAGTTTTCTAGGTCAGGTCAAGTCAAAAACTCGAAATACAATTTTCCGAATTTTGAGATTTTTCTGTCAGTTTTTCATTCAAAAATTAGTATAAAAATGTATTTAATCGAATATTTAGAGTTTTTTATTTTTCAGGTTTTTAAAATTTTGATTTTTGACTTTGCTTTAGTTAGACGATTTGGAATAAGTTTTATATTTTTGAGCATTAATTTAATATTTTACCAAATTTTTTATAAAAGAAATGAGATACAACAAACTTCTTATCTAAGGTTTGTGTCAGGTTTCGATAAAAAAAAAATTCTGCTGATTTTTGCTAGGTTTAGTTTATTTTTTGACGCATTTATATTCAAAAATTAATATAATGTAATTCATTTTATCAGTTTTTCAAGTTTTGCAATTTTGATTTTTGAATTTGCTTTAGTTAAAAATTTGGAATCAAATTTCTAATTTTTTTTTAGTAATTCAGATTTAGATTCAAGCTTTAATAGTTTTTTCAGTTTAAGTTCTTGAGGTTTTAAGTTTGAATTTATTCTGCACTTTAAAGTTAATTGGTTAAACATTTGTATTTAATTTAATTTTTCGTTTAATTATTATAGTTTTTTGGGTTTTCAATTTAATTCTTTTGAGTTTTTTGAGGTTTTAAGTTAGTTTGGGTTAAATTTGCTTAAGAGTTTTCAGTATTCTTATTGGGAACTTTAAGTTTTTGGTTAATTAAGAATTTTTCTCGAAATTTTTTGTTTTTCAAATTTTCTTAAATTAAGTAGTTTTATTTAATTCTTTGTATTACTAAATGTTTTCTTAACCGATTTATTTATAAGTTTTTAGGTTTTCAGTTTGAGATCTTCCAGATACTTCAGGTTTTAAGTTAAATTTAAATTCTAGTTTTATTTGTATTTTAAAAGTTTTTTGGTTTAATTCAGAATTTTTAGGTTGTTTTCGAATTATTTCAGTCAGGTCAGGTTAGATTAGAAACTTGAAATACAAGTTTTTTAGCTCAGGTTTATTGAAGCATTTTAGTTTCATTGTGTTTTGTTATTTTTTACCTATTAAACATTTACTGTTTATTTTTTTTCTATTACTTTTCTTTGAATTTACAAATATTTCTGTTAGGTTTTATTTAAAAATAATTAGTATAATTTAACCGAATTTTTAGATTTTTTTTTAAATTTTTTTGCATATAACTTTTATGTTAATCTAATAATATTCGTGTTAAATTTTTATATTTTTCAATATCTGATTTTAGATTTATTGCAATTTTTACACAAAAAAGCCGAAGCGGTTTAAAATTTATTCCGCAGTTTTGTAGCCACATTACAATTTCACGAGATAAATCCGTTTCAATCGAATTCTTGCAAATTGTAATCGCTTGATTTATTTGCTTAAGACTCTGCCCATTTCCTTATCCAACAATTCTTGGGGTCGCAGCTTCGAGCAATACATCTTTACACGCAGCAAACAATTTCAAAATCACTACTTCAGCTTTCTTAAATATTTACATAACTCATTCTTTTCCCATCTAATTAAATTCAAAAACGACCGACTTAACTTAGGCCCAGAGGTACGTAAACAAAATTCTGAATTAATAAGCGCCCCTTACTTTCGATGAATATTAATGTTTGCGTTATTTTGAAATGCTCCTTGTTGCGAGTTTAATAGTCTTGAGAGGCCTCATCATTTGAATTATTTTATTAAGCGATTATGCAGAAAGGTTTTAATTGTAAATTGCGCATTTCCAACTCCTAAGCCGGCTGATTGTTTTCGATGATTTATCTCTTGTAGATCAATCAATTTTGTTTGATTTGGGATTGCAAAGCACCTGGAATTGACGTTTTATCAATACTCATCTTTTACGAATTCCCTAATTGCTGTTTTAAACTTTGCCGTATTATTGCACTGTTGCATCAACTATTAACAAGACAAGGGGTTTAATAAAGCACCAGTAATTCTCTTATGGCTTTAAAGTCAAGTTTTGGCTCTAATTTAATAATGAGGCTTTCGCTACGATACCAGTCGTTGCTTGAGGGCTTTCCAGGTAACTTGCAATTGAATTGTTTTCAAGAAGAGTTTGCTAATTTAAAAATACTTAAATTAATCGCTCGCAATTTTTAATTGTCTTTTGAAGCTGCAAGCAAATTTGATTTTTGAAATTTTAAATTAACGTAAAACCATCTTTATTTAAAATTGGATTTTTGTTTCAAATTTTTTATTAGAATTGAGTAAAAAAAAACAATTTATCAGATTTCTTTCATTTAATTTTTTTTAGAATTTTCTGGTGGTTTTACTATCTTTTCTTATTATTATTTGTTTTTACATTGCAGTTTTAGTTTTTTAAGTATCACGTTTTTACTCACTTAGATCTAGAAAATTATATTCTTACAGTTTTATTTTTTGCTTTTTAGTCCCTTAGTGTATTGGTTTTTTATTCAGAATCTAATGTTTTCATTTATTAGTGTTTTTTTTTTAGTTCTATAGAGTTCTTTTGTCAGTTTTTAAATTTTTATTTTTTGAAAATAAACAGTGCGTTCAAAAAGTCTTTAGATCAACTCTTGCTGTGGAATTTAGATTGACAGATTTTTATTGTCTTTTTAATTAAAAAAAGCGTTTTTAGAGGAAAATAATTAGATGAAAGTGTAAAATGTTCGCCAATTGTTAATTTTAATTAATTAATATAATTGTTATTATTAATTTTTCCCAACCGACGGTGTAAATTTGAGTTAGTTGTGTGAAAGTCCTACTTTCTAGCATTCTTAGTTTTTGTGTAATAAATTAAAAATAGTGTGTTTTTGTCTAAAAAATCAAATTATTTCGCAAACTAAGCAGAATTGACCATTTTATTTTTATCTAAAGCAAAATTCCGTTCTGTGAGATAGACCAGCCCTTAAACCGGTTAACTGGTGTCTCATTTGTCCCAGAAATGAGTAATTGACCAATAAAAATATAAAAATCACCTCCTACTTGTTTAATTGGTGCACAAAAAATTGCAAGACGTTTGAAGCGTTTGTCATTGGATATTAGAAAAATATGCACTCCCAACTGTAAAACAGACCAATCATAAGGCGTTCAAAACTGAAAAAAAAACTGTTTGATTATTATGTAAATGTCGGCCAAACCATCTGGAATTTTGCTGTTTTTTAAGAAAATTTCAAGTTTTCTATTACACTTGCGTTCAAAAATCGTGGATAAATTGTGGGCCGATTTGTTTTTGATAAATATTATTCTCGCAATTAGTTTGTGTTCAAACTCAAACATTTCGCAAGTTTTTCAGCAAAAACTTAATTGTTTTAAAAGATTTTTTCACAAAACTCAAAAATGTACGAAATTAGGTCAGAAATCTTGATATGTTTTTAGTTATTAACTTGGACATTTGAAATTTATGAGTTATGTTTTTACTTAGACATTTTAATCATCATTGAGAGGGACAAACAAAAAATTGGGTGTTCTGTTTAACTTTTTCAAGTTATTTTATTTCTCAGCTTCCAGTCTTTCAACCTCATAGTTTCTTAATGTTTTAATCACACGGTTTTTAAGATTATTCTCAGTATTTCAGCTTTTTAGTTTTTTAATTTCCTATGTTTCATAATCATTTCCTAATTTTTTCAATTTTTTATTGTTTCACTGTCTTATAATTTTAATTTTTCAATTTCTTTATGTTTTTACTTTGCAGTTTTTGTCAAAAAAATCAAATTATTTCAAAACTAAGCAGAATCGACTATTTTATTTGCATCTAAGGCAAAAACCCATTCTGTGAGATAGACCAGCCCTTAAACCGGCTCACTGGTGTTTCATTTGTCCCAGAAATGAGTAGTTGACCAATAAAAATATAAAAATCACCTCCTAGTTGTTTAATTGGTGCACAAAAAATTGCAAGACGTTTGAAGCGTTTGTCATTGGATATCAGATAACAATTGCACTCCCAGCTGTAAAACAGACCAATCATAAGGCGTTCAAAACTGAACAAAAAATTGTTTGATTATTTTGCAAATGTCAGCCAAACCATCTGGAATTTCGCTGTTTTCTAAGAAAATTTCAAGATTTTTATTACACGTGCGTTTAAAAATCGCGGACAAATTGTAGATCAATTTGTTTTTTTTCAAACATTGCGCAAGTTTTTTATCAAAAACTTTATTGTTTCGCAAAGAATCTCAAAAATAATTTAGACAATATAATCATCTTGAAAAGCAACAACAAAAAATTGGGTGTTTTAAGTAAATTTTTCTCAAGTTATTTAACTTTTTCTGTTCTTCTTATTTTTTTAATTTCTCAAGCTTCCAGTCTTTCAATCTCATAGTTTCTTAATGTTTCAATCAATTTTATTCTCAGTATTTCAGTTCTTTAGTTTATTAATTCCCATATTTCATATACAATGTCTTTTTAAATGATTCTCATCTAGTTAACTTTGAAAAAAAAATGTGCCGCTCTACTCAATTGAATTCTCTGTCAGTAAATGTCGAAACTGTCAATTGTAAAATTTACAAATTGTCAGTTATTTAATTTGAAAAATTTCGTTAAAATGCAACTAAACTGTTAACACTGTGCAAGAAAATACTTTAATTATCAAAGCTTATTTCTGAATTAGAGACTTAATAAATGGAAAATAATAATTTGGTGTCTAAATGCCTGCCATTAACTCTATAAAGCGGCATTTCTAATTTGACATGAAAAATTCACAGATGACTAGATGACAATCATTTAAAAACACATTGTACATTTCCTGAATTTTCCAGTTTCAGTTTTCTTACTTTGCAGTTTTAAATTTTTTCAATTTATTAGTCTCACTATTTTTTTATTATTTTGTATACCAGTTTTTAATTTTTTTAACATTTCAGTCTTTTAGTGTATATATTTATAGGAATATTTTTAACTACGTAATTATTGAAATTAAACAGCCAGTGGCTCCGCAATTCGAGTACAATTCGTAATGCCATTAGCAAGGTAAACTATTTGCATTGTTTTATGAAATTTTTCAATTAAGCAAAATCCACTTTAATTAAAACGAATCATGTCGTATCATGCGGTTATAGCCGCAGGTACCTAATCTATCCAATGTTCCCAGTTCCTCCCTCCGTGCAATTCGCTGATGATGTTAACCTTGAGGCAGTTGAAAATCTTCAAAGACAAACACGAAACCGTGCCAATTCATATGAACCCCCACTTTAATAATTTCCATCAAACAAATTCGATTAGTCATCGTTAAAGTTGCTCCAAGAAAAATAATTAACTCTCCCGAAATTGTTTTTTTCCAATTTGCACACTGAAAGAAAGAAAGGCATCGCGAAATTACGCCGTTTGCTGAATTATAAAATTCTTCGTTAACAAACGACGCCGTTGAGTAATTAACGAGGTAATTGGTAAATGCTTGCCAATTAGTTTTCTCATTTTAATCAAAAAAGAACACTTTGGCGCTGCGGTGTTTTCTATTTGTGCAGCCGAGCTGAAAATGCAGGAACAACACATTTTCAGGATACAACTGCGGATAAAAAAATCCTGACGATTAGCAACAATTCAGTTCGGAATTATAATTTTGTGCTTAGTTCTGTTTTCAAGTAACAATAAGTTTAAGACTTTGGGCTGAAGCATCAAGGGAATATCACACACTTGTGTCGTGTTTCACTGTTTTACGCAGCCTGGAGGCGTATTATCATGTCAATTTAAGTTTCACAACATGTGTCTAAAGCAGTTCTGTTACTTCCAAAGAATTAGCCAAAATATTTCAGCTGAAATTCCGTTGTTAAGAGTTGAATGACTTAAAAAAGTTAAATAGTAATTTTACGAAAACTCAACTTTGATACAAAAAAAAAGATAAAAAATTGTTATACAGGGTGTCCCATCAAATCCCCACATTAGCAGTATTGGTAGTTCTAATTATGACAGTCATCTGAAAATTTGTGTACAACCATAATCTCTTAGGTCCTATCCATTGAAAATATTTTCAAGATGGTGGCACTTCCGGTTATACCGGAAGTCGCTATCAACTTCTTTATTTTAAATAGAAAGCTATATTTTTTAATGCATTTTTAAATTACTAGAGCTATTTTAAGGTAGTTTTCATAAGCATTCCCTATACCTAAACTTAGCCGTTTAGGAAATATTTACGGTTTAAAAATTTTTTTTGGATTTGCACCTTCTAGTTCAAAATTTCATAATTGTGTTATTTTTAAAAATTTAGAATTATTTTACAGCTCATTTGAAAGAAAAAACCTAGATCTTTCCATTGATGCTTTCAAATTTCTAAAAAAAAATAACAAACTCCATATTTTTAAAGTCAAGTTTGCAGAACTTGAAGCACCCATAACTTAATTTTTTCAGTTGAAATAAATAAGTTTTATTTCATTAAATCGTAGAAAATTTAATTCTACATCGATCTGTATTAGCATTTCCTACTTAAATTTAGTAGTTTTCAAGTTAACAATAACTTTTTGTTGGGATTGAATGATTCATTAGCTAATAGGCCTTTTATCATAGGTTGCCATGGAAACCAGATAAACAATGATAGAAAATAAAGTTTTTTGAAGCAATATTCAATGAATTTATTTTGATTTCACAGCACAAACAACACAATTTTGAACAGAGTTTCTTGTTTGTTTAATCAAAGATGTTTTCATGGCAAACTATGCAAAAATAGGTGTGGTTAGTAAGAAAATTTTTACTATGTCAAAAAAACCAACATAACTCGAAAATTATCACAGATAGGTATAGAGAATGCTAATACAGATAGATGCAGAAAAAAATTCTCCTCCATCTAGTAAAATAAAAATCGAGACATCCCATTTGAAAAAATTAAGTTATGGGTACTTGAAGTTGCTCAAACTTAACCTTAAAATTTTTGGGTTTGTTAACTTCTTTTCCAATTTTGAACACACTGGAGAACAGACATAGGCCTTCTTTTTTAATTGTCTAAATATGATTTCGAAATCTGTAAAACTAAGCGGGTTACCGATTTTTTAAGTGACAGGTGCAAATCCAAAAATTTTCCAAAAATTTAAAATATCTCGAAAACGGTCAAACTTAGGTTTAGGATAAGCTGATAAAACCGGCCTTAAAATAACTCAACTAATCCAAAAACGCAAAAAAACATAGCTTTTCATTTAAAATAAGAAAGTTGATAGCGACTTCCGGTATAACCGGAAGTGCCACCATCTTGATAATATTTTCATTGAGCAGAACTCAACGGATTATGACTGTGTACCAACTTTCAAAAAAATATCTTTATTAGAACTTTCAAAACTTCTAATGCGATATTTAGACGGGACACCCTGTAGATGCATATTTTCAAAAATTAAAAGTTGAAACACTGACAAAAAAACTTTAATGCTGAGAAACAACACAACACAAAAAACTAAAAAATATTGATAATAAAAACTAAGAGACTGAAAAAATGTAATACAAAAAAAAAAAACGCCAAAGTTTAGAAAAAATAAAAAAAACAAGGAATATTTCCGATGAGTTTTATTCAAAAATTACAAAAGCTCTCTTTTCGTAACAACCTTGGGCACATTTTTGTGTATTTGCTTAAAAGCCCTCTAATAATTCGTGTTTCTTGAAACAGCATTTACATTTGTGTTTGTTTTATTGGAGTTCGAGGGTATATATCGATGGTGGACAATTCCCACGCGACGCTGCTTTTATTCCGGTTGAAAATTGCGAATGTTTCCCAACATTTTTTGCCGATTTGAACATGTATGTCTCAGGTCAGAGAGTTGAAAAATGGTGGATGCGCCGGGATAATTCAGTTTAAATCGTGTCTCGGTACAAAATTAGAGACATCAATAAATGTAAATTTTTTGAGTGCGATAATACGAGGATTAGTCCAATTTTAGACGCCAGAGATGAGTCTTTTGCATTATGGAAAGCGGGCAAGAAGGGATGGAAAATCGGATTTATGAATCTTTTATATCTGCCGTGTCAGTGAGTATTCAGAAAAGGAATACGAAAAATAAAAATAAAAATCGCAATCGTTGTAATAAAATTACTTTGGCGACTTTTTCGGAAATTTTTTTGTAATTTCTGTCAGCACTTTGTTTCATGTAATTATTTTTGCAAACATCAAACAAATTAAAAGGATTTTAAAAATGCAAAAGTGATTACATCGGCTTTTATTTCAAATGAGTGTGTGACGTCGGTGTGTAATAAAATATTCACGAGAAGCGAGGCTAATGCATTACACTTATGACGTCACGTTGTTCCGGAATAACGTGGATGTCGTAAAGGTGGCAGTGTAATATTTTTTAATACAGAGACGGAAATAAATCTTTACTTAATAATGGAAATAGTCGGAAAACTTTAAAGAAAGAGGAAGTGAAAAATGTCACGAAAGTCGTGCATAATTCAAGTGTTCTATTTTAAATTAACCCAATTAAATAGTAATTAATTTGTACAAAACGAATTTTTTTTCTATTAGAAAAACTCGTTAATTATTAAGAAGACCACTTGAAAAACACTAAAACACTATAAAATTACTTAATGACTACATCTACAAAAATAAAAAATTGTAGTAACTCAATATATACTATACAGGGTGTCCCATCTAAATCTTACTTTAGAAGTATTAAAAGTTCCAATAATGATATTTATTTAAAAGTTGGTACACAGCCATAATCAGTTGAGTTCTGCTCAATACAAATATTTTCAAGATGGCGGCACTTCCGGTTATACCGGAAGTCGCTATCAACTTTCCTATTTTAAACGAAAAGCTATGTTTTCACTGCGTTTTTGGATTAGTTGAGTTATTTTAAGGCCATTTTTATCAGCTTTCCCTATACCTAAGTTTAACCGTTTTCGAGATATTTAAGATTTTTTGAAAATTTTTGAAAATATGCATCTACAGGTGTCCCGTCTAAATGTCGCATTAGAAGTTTTGAAAGTTCTAATAAAGATATTTTTCTGAAAGTTGGTACACAGTCATAATCCGTTGAGTTCTGATCAATGAAAATATTATTAAGATGGTGGCACTTCCGGTTATACCGGAAGTCGCTATCAACTTTCCTGTTTTTAAATGGAAAGCTATGTTTTCACTGCGTTTTTGGATTAGTTGAGTTATTTTAAGGCCATTTTTATCAGCTTTCCCTATACCTAAGTTTAACCGTTTTCGAGATATTTAAGATTTTTTGAAAATTTTTGGATTTGCACCTGTCACTTAAAAAATCGGTAACTCTCGTAGTTTTAGAGATTTCGAAATCATTTTTGGAGAATTAAAAGAAAAGGCCTATATCTGTTCTCCAGTGTGTCCAAAATTCAAAAAAGAGTTAACAAACCCAAAAATTTTAAGGTTAAGTTTGGGCAACTTCAAGTACCCATAACTTAATTTTTTCAAATGGGATGTCCCAATTTTTATTTTATCAGGTGGAGGAGAATTTTTTTCTGCATCGATCTGTATTAGCATTCCTTATACCTATCTGTGATAATTTCCAAGTTATTTTGATTTTTTTGACTTTGTAGAAAATTTTTACTAACCACAGCTTTTTTGCATAGCTTGCCATGAAAACATTTCTGATTAAACAAACGACAAACTCTGTTCAAAATCGTGTTGTCCGTCTTGATAAAAAAAATAAATTTATTGCATGCTAGTTTACAAACTTTAAATTTTCACATTTTATCTCTCGTTTCCATGGCAACCTATGACAAAAAGCCATACTCCAAATGTGGGGTTTAGACGGAACAGCCTGTATATTTAAACTATATCTCAAAAACTGATAATCGCACAAAATTCAGCGTTTAGTAAAAATTTTTGCTCAAAAACATAATTTTTGAGTAATTAATAGTACAAGAGATTTTTTTATTGTTATACTTTGTGCAAAAAACTTAGACTTGTGTTTTTGTTCTTGTGTGTTAAGTAAGGAAAATCTTGATAACAAACTAATCGCAAGGCCATTCATCAAAGCGACTTTTCTTTTCACGTTGTAAAGAAAAACCGCGTGGAAAACCCTAAAAGAGCAACAATAGCCCAAATTGAAAACGTGTTACGCACACCGCTACCACTGGGGAAATGGCCGGAACGGTTCAATACTATAAACTGGAAAAGAAGGAGCATTTCCGGGAACCCATCAAACGTTGAAAAAAAAACCCAAATTGAAAATAAACTAATTAATATTTCGTCGAGTTTTGAGAACAAATAATAAAATCTGACAATGACATGAAAGTACAATTCAATCAAAATTGCCGTTTTATTGCCGACTGGTCGTTAAATTCATTTGAGTTAAGTGAAAAAATCCCCCAGATGGAAGCAAACTTTATTCAACGTGTTATTCAGAAAGCACGACTAAATTATATTGATTTAGTAAATTAACTGTCAAGTTAAAGCTGAATTACATCCAAAAATTAATTACTACGAAATTTATTAGCACAAAAACTCTTCCCGGGCACCTATATAACAAAAAGCATGACGACTAACAAGCAACTTTTTTAATAATAAAACGAAGCAAAAAATATTCGGCCCAAAACAAGTTTGTTTTACAAATTTGTCACAATTAGTGCGCAAACATTGATTGCCTGAATTATTCAAACACGGCATAAAAAGCTGCTAATAAATTCATTGATGATCGCTTTTCGAGAACTGATCAATAAATAATAACGATTTTATTTTGCTCATTTTAAAATTTAATAAATCGAGTTTCATTTTAAAACTTAATTTGCTTCATTTGATTAAACAGATTTAATACAAAAGCAGTAAAATTTCCATCTCCCATGAGCGGACACTCCCCCACAACGGACAGTTAATTCCCCGACTGTGTCCGTTGTAGAGAGGTTTTATTAATTTTCTTACTGAGAATAAAAGTTACTTCAAAACTAGTTTTTTGTTGAACATTGAGTCCCCTTATTTGTTTTTTTTTTTCATTTTTAATTAATTTTGAGCAAAGACGTTTCCTTTGTGACTGCAATAACAAAGCAACATTTGAAATCTTTAATTACAGAAACAGCAACTGCACCTTGTTTTCAAATAATTAAATTCAGACAAACACTCAAACTTGTTATTACAAAAATGTAAAAGACACTGTTTTGAAGCTAAACAACGTCTAAACAGCTCCAAGTTAATTTTTAACTTAGAATAAATTAACTTGATAAATTCGCTTGCAATACAAATTTAATTAAGTTCGAAGGTTGGGAATATTTTAAAGTCCAGGTTAAATATTTAATAACTAGTCGAATTAACGGTGCACTTAGCTGTTAGAAAACCTTTCAAACAGTGAATTTAAGATTAAAACATGAAAATAAACTAACTAGTGCAGTAACCGGCTTATTTTAATCGGAAGTTAAGCACGAGCACATTGTTCCAATAAATCTCTTATTTGGAGCATAAATGCAACAAAACCCTCGAGTTCAATACGGATGCAATTTCGTTGCTTAACGCTCGACTCTTCAGAGTAAATCGTAAATGAAACCCGTTGAGATCAAAATGGCAAACATATAAACCAGCGTTTCCGTTGTTCTAAAGAGCATAATAATTTGCATCCACTCCAAAATGAAGAAAAAAAAGCATAAACGTGTCAAACGTGGAGTGAAAAATCCAATTTGAACTTTGGGCGTAAATAAAATAAAAATCAAACGGGACGAAGTCTCGATAGTGGCAATAAAGCAAAACCGTGTTAACTCACTGTTTCGACGACGTTGCACCGAGTTATTGCATCATTTTGCGATGAAAAGCCAGCACTAAACGAAATTCAATAGTGCAAGAAACTAATTCAAAGACTAATGTCGCACGGGCTTTGATTTCAATCGGTTTAAGCCAATGGGAACAAAGCGTTTGATTTTCTAAGAGTGCTCGAATTTGCCAAAGTCCATAAAAATTAATGTCTGTTATTTTAAACTTAAATTAAGATAATACTACGGAGGGCTAACGGTTAGGAGACGAATCGACGTACGAATAAAACGGTCCCATCTTTGATAGTTCAATTAATGTCGCCAGAGGCGCAGTTGTTCCATTACCGTCTAAGTTTTCAGAGCAATACATTTATAAAAAATGTTGTAATTAAATAACGGTTAGCACAAGGCGAATAAAAAAATACAGGCAGATAGAGCATCAAATTCTCGATAATAGAAGATAAAAATAGTGCAAAAATTATATCTTAAACTATATTTAAAAAAATTTCAAAGTTTTACCAATTTGCACTCTGCCCCATATTTTTCAAAACGCTGCGAATACGGTTACAGATACAAGAAAAATGTTCAGAGGAAAGTTGTAGAGAATTAAATTTCCTACAAAAAAGTCCGCGACAGCATATTTCTATCGTCAACGGTTTAGGCCCTAAAGACGTTCAAAGACGCTCAAAGGACTGACATGCGTCATTTTTCCGGTGGTCAAGTATTGAAGTTAATTTATACCTAAACCGTTGAAGATAGAAATATGGTGTCGCGGACTTTTTTGTACAGAATTTAATTCTCTACAACTTTGTTTCTTACATATTTTTTGTATCTTCAACCGTATTCACAGCGTTCGCAAAAATATCAAGTGGTACGTAAATTAATAATTGTAAGTAAAATTTGTGCGCACCGACGCATATTTATCAAAACGCTGGAAATGCGGTTAAAGATACAAAAAAAATGTAAGGGACAAGGTTGTAGAGAATTAAATTTCCTACAAAAAAGTCCCCGAGACCATATTTCTATCGTTAGCGGTTTAGGTCCTAAAGACGTTCAAAGACGCTCAAGCGACTGATTTGCTTCATTTTGCCGTTGGTGAAGTATTGAAGTTAAATTATACCTAAACCGTTAAAGATAGAAATATGATGTCGCGGACTTTTTTGTACAGAATTTAATTCTCTACAACTTTGTTTCTTAAAATTTTTTTGCATCTTCAACCGTATTTGCAGCGTTCGCAAAAATATCAAGTGGTACGTAAATTAATAATTGTAAGTAAAAATTTGTGCGCACCGTCGCATATTTATCAAAACGCTGGGAATGCGGTTAAAGATACAAAAAAAATGTAAGGAATAAAGTTGTAGAGAATTAAATTTCCTACAAAAAAGTCCCCGAGACCATATTTCTATCGTTAGCGGTTTAGGTCCTAAAGACGTTCAAAGACGCTCAAGCGACTGATTTGCTTCATTTTGCCGTTGGTGAAGTATTGAAGTTAAATTATACCTAAACCGTTGAAGATAGAAATATGATGTCGCGGACTTTTTTGTACAGAATTTAATTCTCTACAACTTTGTATCTTAAAATTTTTTTGCATCTTCAACCGTATTTGCAGCGTTCGCAAAAATATCAAGTGGTACGTAAATTAATAATTGTAAGTAAAATTTGTGCGCACCGACGCATATTTATCAAAACGCTGGGAATGCGGTTAAAGATACAAAAAAAATGTAAGGAATAAAGTTGTAGAGAATTAAATTTCCTACAAAAAAGTCCCCGAGACCATATTTCTATCGTTAGCGGTTTAGGTCCTAAAGACGTTCAAAGACGCTCAAGCGACTGATTTGCTTCATTTTGCCGTTGGTGAAGTATTGAAGTTAAATTATACCTAAACCGTTGAAGATAGAAATATGATGTCGCGGACTTTTTTGTACAGAATTTAATTCTCTACAACTTTGTATCTTAAAATTTTTTTGCATCTTCAACCGTATTTGCAGCGTTCGCAAAAATATCAAGTGGTACGTAAATTAATAATTGTAAGTAAAATTTGTGCGCACCGACGCATATTTATCAAAACGCTGGAAATGCGGTTAAAGATACAAAAAAAATGTAAGGGACAAGGTTGTAGAGAATTAAATTTCCTACAAAAAAGTGTCCGAGACCATATTTCTATCGTTAGCGGTTTAGGTCCTAAAGACGTTCAAAGACGCTCAAGCGACTAATTTGCTTCATTTTGCCGTTGGTAAAGTATTGAAGTTAAATTATACCTAAACCGTTGAAGATAGAAATATGGTGTCGCGGACTTTCTTGTAGAAAATTTAAATCTCTACAACTTTGTTCTTTACAATTTTTTTGTATCTTTAACCGTATTCGCAGCGTATGCAAAAATATAAAGTGGAACGCAAATTCATAATTCCAAGCGATTATTTTTGCGCACCGGCGCATATTTATCAAAACGCTGGGAATACCGTTAAAGGTACAACAAAAGTGTAAGGAACAAAGTTGTAGAGAATGAAATTTGCTATAAAAAAGTCCGCGACACCATATTTCTATCTTTAACGGTTTAGGTATAAATTAACCTTCTGTTACTTGACCACCGATAATCCGTCGCTTGAGCGCCTTTGAACGTCTTTAGGGTCTAAACCGTTGACGATAGAAATATGGCTTCGCAAACTTTTTTGTAGAAAATTTAATTCTCTACAACTTTCTTCTTAACTTTTTTCTTTTATCTTTAACCATATTCGCTGCGTCTTGAAAAATACGAGACAAAGCGCAAATTTCAAATTTTAAATAATTTTTTTCACATGTTTCTCACAAAAAATTAATTATTTTTGCATTTAATTAGCAAACTAGTTAAATTTAAACCGATTTGGCGCCGATAATAATTTTATTCAACCGTACTATATTTTTCAGGGTACGATTTCGTAGTCGTTCCGTCTCCTAACTCATAGTCCTCCGTAGACAAAATCCGCCGTTCTACAAGCCCGCTAAATGGCATAATTGTTAAGTTCCGTGCGCGTCTTTTCAATAAAACTAATCCGAAATTTGCATGTCTCTAATTTCGTTTACAAATTGCGACACAAGTGCTAAAAACAATTATCGAAAATACGCCAACGTTCATTCGCATTAACTCAATTATCTCGTCATAACTAATTAAATTAATTGAAAGGATATATCGCGATAAGAAGCTCATCCTTTGTAATAAAGCACAGTTTCATTGCGAATTCCACGCGCATTAAAACCCGTCAAATTTCTTAAGCAACCTGTTTACGAAGCAGTCGAGTCTGAATCATCGTTGTTCGATAATTACAACATTTCCCTTTGACATTTTACAGACATAAGTAAAAATCCAAACAGGAAAATGTTAATATCGCGTGCCTTTCCTTGCACGAAAATTCGTACATCTGCCAGCACTGAAAAATTCACTGGTATTTTTATGCACTAACTAAGTTTAACTAATCTTTTGTAATTTTCAATTACAAACTTGGTCAAGCTTGTGATAAGAAAATACTGTACAAATTTTATTTGTTGGAAAAAGTTGCCAACAAATTATTGATTTCCAGTTTTTTTATAATTCCTGCGGGAAAAACTCGGTCATTATATTGCCATTAAATACGAACGTTTCTCTTTGCTGTAATTTATTTAAGAACCAAAACTGACGTTACAGATGAGTTTTGAAACTTCAAGACTGTTGTTCTGATATAATTATAAGCACAAGTACAATATTTAAAAAAAATATTATTTATCCCGGCGCCTCCACCATTTTTGCAAAACATATATTTTGAAGTATAGGTATATTTGGTTGAAAAATTGATCTGAAAAAAAAGTTTAAACCGTTGGCATTCGCCCGATTATCGCACCGTTGCAGATAAATAATTCGGTTCAAATAAATGCAAGTCTGGAATAAGCAAAAATCTCTCAAGTGTTTTAAATACGGGCTTATTCGCTCTTTTTTGCCGAACTTCCATCCATCCGTCGTTTTCATCGGAAAACCAATTTGTCTTTCTTAACTGTTCCCAGTTCGAGCAAATCCACAAAGTTTCGGATATCCGTGTGCACGTGATTGTTAACACAGTAAGCAGTTTTATGTCGGGAACCGCATCAGTTTACATAATAAGATTAAAATCTTGATTTACGGATGGCTGTAAAAAATACTAAATTCGTGCACAAAGGAAAATTTTACGGCGGCCAAAGTTTCGCCTTCAATAAAGAAAACAGGATTTTACTTTGATCTTGTGGAAACGAAACAAGAAGCTTTCAAACTGAAAAACTTCAGCCCGATCATAAAGTCATGTTAAATGCTTCAGCAAGGATCCTGAAACTAGGTTATGATGATTTTTCAGCGGTAATCAATACTACTTACGCTTTGCACACGCGTTTTATCTCCATGGCCGTGCTAAATTTTAATTAAAAAAGCGTTTTCACAGGAAAATAATTGCATGAGAAGTGTAAAATGTTTTTGTAAATGTAAAAAGTGTTATAATTAATTTTTCCAAATTGACAGTATAGATTTTAATTAGTTATGTAAAAGTTCTACTTTCTAGGACTCTAGTTTTTGGGTAATAAATTAAAAAAAATGTGTTTTTATTAAAAAAATTAAATTATTTCAAAAACTAAGCAGAATCGAGCATTTTATTCGCATCTAAGACAAAATCTCGTTCTGTGAGATAGACCAGCCCTTAAACCGGTCCACTGGTGTCTCATTTGTCCCAAGAATGAGTAATTAACCAATAAAAATTTAAAAATCACCTCCTACTTGTTTAATTGGTGCACAAAAAATTGCAAGACGATTGAAGCCTTTGTCATTGGATATCAGAAAACAATTGCACTCCCAGCTGTAAAACAGACCAATCATCAGGCGTTCAAAACTGAACAAAAAATTGTTTGATTATTTTGTAAATGTCGGCCAAACCATCTAGAATTTCGCTGTTTTCTAAGAAAATTTTAAGTTTCACTTGAATTTATTTTAATTTTAATGTTAGTTAGTTAGATTTGGCTTCAAAAATCGTGGATAAATTGTGGATTGATTTGTTTGTGATAAAGATTGGTTCTCGCAATTAGTTCGTGTTCAAACTCAAACATTTCGTAAGTTTTTCAGAAAAAACTCAATTGTTTTGAAAGATTTTTTCACAAAACTCAAAAATGTACGAAATTAGGTCAGAAACCTTGATATCTTTTTAGTTATTAACTTAGACATTTGAAATTTATGAGTTATGTTTTTATTTAAACAATTTAATCATCTTTAAGAAGCAAAAACAAAAAATTGGGTGTTCTATTTAACTTTTTCAAGTTATTTTATTTCTCAGGCTTCTAGTCTTTCAATCTCATAGTTTCTTAATGTTTTAATCACACAGTTTTTAAGATTATTCTCAGTATTTCAGCTTTTTAGTTTCTTAATTTCCTATGTTTCATAATCATTTCCTAATTTTTTTAATTTTTTGTTGTTTCACTGTCTTATAATTTTAATTTCCCAATTTCTTTATGATTATACTTTGCAATTTTTGTCAAAAAAATCAAATTATTTTAAAAACTAAGCAGAATCGACCATTTTATTCGCATCTAAGACAAAATCCCGTTCTGCGAGATAGACCAGCCCTTAAACCGGCTCACTGGTGTCTCATTTGTCCCAGAAATGTGTAATTGACCAATAAAAATATAAAAATCACCTCCTACTTGTTTAATTGGTGCACAAAAAATTGCAAGACGATTGAAGCGTTTGTCATTGGATATCAGAAAACAATTGCACTCCCAGCTGTAAAACAAACCAATCATCAGGCGTTCAAAACTGAACAAAAAATTGTTTGATTATTTTGTAAATGTCGGCCAAACCATCCAGAATTTCGCTGTTTTCTAAGAAAATTTCAAGTTTTTTATTACACTTGGCTTCAAAAATCGTGGATAAATTGTTGATGGATTTGTTTGTGATAAAGATTGATTCTCGCAATTAGTTCGTGTTCAAACTCAAACATTTCGTAAGTTTTTCAGAAAAAACTCAATTGTTTTGAAAGATTTTTTCACAAAACTCAAAAATGTACGAAATTAGGTCAGAAATCTTGATATCTTTTTAGTTATTAACTTGGACATTTGAAATTTATGAGTTATGTTTTTATTTAGACAATTTAATCATCTTTGAGAAGCAAAAACAAAAAATTGGGTGTTCTATTTAACTTTTTCAAGTTATTTTATTTCTCAGGCTTCCAGTCTTTCAATCTCATAGTTTCTTAACGTTTTAATCACACAATTTTTAAGATTATTCTCAGTATTTCAGCTTTTTAGTTTCTTAATTTCCTATGTTTCATAATCATTTTCAAATTTTTTAAATTTTTTGTTGTTTCACTGTCTTATAATTTTAATTTCCCAATTTCTTTATGTTTATACTTTGCAATTTTTGTCAAAAAAATCAAATTATTTTAAAAACTAAGCAGAATCGACCATTTTATTCGCATCTAAGACAAAATCTCGTTCTGTGAGATAGACCAGCCCTTAAACCGGCTCACTGGTGTCTCATTTGTCCCAGAAATGTGTAATTGACCAATAAAAATATAAAAATCACCTCCTGCTTGTTTAATTGGTGCACAAAAAATTGCAAGGCGTTTGAAGCGTTTGTCATTGGATATCAGAAAAAAATTGCACTCTCAATTGTAAAACAGACCAATCATAAAGCGTTCAAAACCAAACAAAAAATTGTTTGATTATTTTGTAAATGTCAGCCAAACCATCTGTAATTTCGCTGTTTTCTAAGAAAATTTGAAGTTTTTTAAAAAACTTGGGTTTAAAAATCGCAATTATTTCGTATTCAAACTCAAAGAATTCGCGAGTTTTTCAAAAAAAACTCAATTGTTTCACAAAACTCAAAAATGTACCAAATTAAGTCAAAAATCGTTGTATATTTTTAGTTAGTAACTTTAAAAGTAAAATCCTATTCAGTAAGATAGACCAGCCCTTAAACCGGTTCAATGGTGTCTCATTTGTCTTGATATCTTTTTAGTTATTAACGAGAGCATTTGAAATTTATGAGTTTTGTATATATTTTGTAAATTTTTCAGTTTTTCGTTGTTTCACTGTCCTATAATTTCAATTTTCTGATATCTTATTGTTTTTACTTTGCAGTTCTGAAAATTTTTAATTTATTACTCCATCGGTCACTTAGATCTACAGAATTTTTATCTTACTGTTTTTTTTTGTTGTACCAGTTATTATTTATTTATTTTTTAATGTACTCTAAATTATTAAATTTTAATTTCTGTTTCTGTGCAACCTTTTTTAAAACATAAATAGGATTTTAATTTCCTAAAAATCCAATCTCGTAATAAAATAACGGAGTGCGGTTGAGTCAAGTCTGATCTTGTCTGAGGACATGTGATGGAGAAGCTCGAGTTGACGGCTTGATTCTTTCCCCTGAACCATTTTTTACCATAAAAAATTGAAATCGGTCGCTGGAGATCTAATTTGAAGCGCGCGCAATAAAGATTTACGATTCGTTCGGTTTAATTTGACGATCGAAACAATTTCTGCATATGTGCTACTTCTACTCGCCTTGAATACTAAACCCAGGCACACAGTTTGTGCGAAAAAAGCGTAATACGTCCGAAAATGCATTTGTCAGATTGTGTTTTCGTTCGGAAAAGAAAAGGAAATTCCGAGTGGACGAAGAGTGAACGTTAAAGCCTCTCAAACTTGGTAACTAACTTCCTTTATTAAATAAACTTTTTTAAAGTAAAAGAGAGAAGTAGTTTCAAGTCTGCTGAAAATAAATGTGATCAGAAGTTTTCGGGATATGCTCTTCACGATTGAATGAACCTCATTTCGACATCGAATCCGACTCTAATTACATGGAGGTATTTGCAAAATAAACCGCCGGTAAATACTCGAGGTAGAGCCTTTAATCACAGTAATAGAGTAAACAATCGAACATTGTAATTTATATCATCTTTGATATTGGGGATTGGATGGATGACGAACGGCGCTAATCAATTGCACTGGACGAAGCACAAACAAAATCGAATCAAAGCTTTTATGCATCGGATGAAAAATAACTAAATTATTAATGGGGAGAGCAAAACGAAAGCAGACGCATCGAATTCAATTGTAAATGCTAAACAACACAATTTCATTAAGTGAAAGGTTGGAAAAATGAACAAAATGCAAAAAAAGCCTCTTACAAAATCAAAAACACGAAAAAATTAACTTAACAAAATTCCAATTTAGAAAATTTGTACAATGTGTTCAAAAATGGTTGTTCATCAAGTCACCTATGAAATTTGAACGTAATTTGCCACCTAATTTAAATATAAATGACAAATCCGTCAAAATAACGCCAAAAAAAGTACACGATAACGAAAATCACGAAAATATGAAGCACAAATCAAAACAAACATTAAACTTAAAACAACTTTGCCGAAAAAAAAAAGTTAATTCAAAAATTTGACACAGATGACAGTCATAATAGTCATTTGAACGAAGCGACACAATAAACTTGAATTCCATAGTCGACTTAATAAACAAACATTTGTAAACACATTGTATATAAATTATCCTTATTTGCCTTTTTGTAAAATTTGATCTAAATAAATTTATTTTGCATTAACTTACTCAACAAACAATTGGTAAAAACAAAACTACATCGTTTATTTCCGATTTATTTTCTGAAATTGTGTGAATGTAATTTTTTTTTTAATTTCTCTTGCTGTTTTTATGATACCTAATCTAAAAGTCGTCAGTTTTATTAAAACAATTGTTTTTGTTTTTTTTTTTTGTTTTTTTTAAATATGTAAAAATGTTTGTGATTTGTTTGCAAATATACTTACTAATTTGATGTAAATAACTGTACAGCTAATATACCTAATTTTTTGCTAAAAAAACTGAGAACAATAATAATGTATTTAAGTTACATAATAAAAATTCCAAAGTTTTTTAACATATATTTTAAACAGCACTCAATCTGTCTATAACACTTGTTTATTCATACGTTCGTGGATATTTTGTTAGTGATGTAATACATTTTTATAGTTAATTGCAAAACACTGACAAAAACTAATAATAGCAGCAAATTTTGCGTTTGCTTTTATAAACTTTTAAAATTTTTCTATAATTTTTTCAGAATTTTTCGACCTTTCCTTATAAATAAAATTAATTAATCAAAAAAAATATGTTTTTATGATGTTTAAATGGTGTTTTCGAACAAAAAATTCTTAATACAATTTTTGCCAACACCAAAATTACGTTTGTTTGAATATCTAATTTTTACCTAATAATTATTTTTTGAGACTAGCGCCTTTTTTTACTAAATTCTATCATAAAAAGACATTTAAACAACAACAAACTACAGAGTAATTAATTAATCAATGGTAATTAGAAATAAAATGCAGAGAAAATTCACTAGTATAAAAAAATTGAAAATATCGCGTATTTATTTTTTTATAAAACTGTGTTATTATTATACCATTATTTAAGATAATATAAAAACATTAAAATATAAAAAAAACTTCAAAAATTATGATGTTTATAGGTTAAGACACAATTATACATATAAATTGAGAAATTGACGAAGTACGGCGTTCGCTATTAAGTCATTGCTTATTGCTTGATAGAGATAAGAAACTTGTCAAATTGTTTATAACTTCCTTATTTAACGTTAATTTAAAGCAAAATTTACCAAAATTTCTAATCGGACTCGCTTTTATGGCTAAGAAAATCTGTATATCCTTATTTGTCTAGTCAGCATTTAATTCACGTTTATTTGGTAAAATAAAAAATGCTTATGTTTTTAATTTGTTTAAATTATTTTACATTAATTTTGCATTAAAAACAATTTGGAAAGATGTTCCAAACGAATCTATTACCTAAATCCAAATTATAAAATTTTTCTATTACCATTTTTTTGAAGCTAGAATTTCTCTTAGAAATAATTACAAAGTAAGGCTTGACAATACACACACAAAATATACTTTTGGTATAGTTTTGAATTTAATGCAGAATATCTTTTATGTTCTTGTGTAGGAATTTTTAAATAATGTACAAAGTGTTTTTAAATGCTTCTCATCTAGTCATCTGGGAATTTCACATGTAAAATCAAAAATGCCGCTTCTTATAAATAATGACAGGCATTTAGACACCGAATATTACCATCCTCCAATAAACTTTGACAATAAAAATTTTCTTGCACATTGTTAATAATTTAATTGCATTTTAACGAAATTTTTAAAATTAATTAAATGACAATTCGTAAATTTCACAACTGACAGTTTTGACATTTATTGACAGAGAATTCAAATTTTTTCTCATATAAACTATTTTCAAAGTTAACTAGATGACAATCATTTTTATACACACTGAATAAATATTTCTAAAATTTTTTTGCAAATAATTGTGTTAAACAAACGTAATAAAGTTTATTTTTCACAAACACAATAACCAATAATTTCCTGGAACACTTCAAACGAACAAAATCGTGCTCAAGCATTAAAACTACACAGGAAAGCTTTCCAAGAACAATGTATTTATTTTAACAAGCTAGTTTATTTATTCCAGCACCAATATTTTACTTGCTTTTTCCCCATTTAAATCCGAAACGATAAAAGTTGGTGTAAAAGTGCTCCCAGCGAGCGCAACTTTTCTCAAGTAAATTCTTCGCGTTGTCGCAGCTAATTATTATTCAAATGCAACTGGCTTCCGATGTTTGACCGTGATAATTTAATTAGGAAAAATATGATTAGGGAGTAATTCCAGCAACTCGATTTTGCGTAACGAAATTATCCTTTTAATTAACTTTTCAACCCATTTTTGCGTCATTTGCAATTCATGAGGTTGGTGGCGTTGTCACCTTATGTTGTTCGAATACAATTAGCCGAATTTCCGATGAAAAAATCAAATTGAATTTTTTCCCCGAAAGTTGCGCATTCAAATGACGTCGGCTTAATAGAGAAAAATACCGTCGTTAACAAACCGGCATGAAGTAAAAATCAGACTAGACGGTATCTTGACAAAGATTGATGTACTCGAGTTCCGGTTAGCAGCAGGAAGAGGCTGTTACACGTTCAGAATTTCCTGCAAAATACACACACACACGAGACTCGGAAATTGGTTAACCACCAAAAATTAACAGCTGATGAGTTCCGATTTAAAGCGTGTGGTGCGCACAAAACAATAAAAAGAAGCGTTTCGTGAAAATTTCGACAAAAATTTATGAAGGCAATTATATCCACTTTTCCACTAAATCAACCGAAAATGGACTTGTTGAATTTTGCATGAATGCTTCTCATTTATAAGAGAACCTAAAGCGAGATATCCGATAACATTATTCCGAGTGTTTTCTGCTGATAATACCAGACGGAAGCGGATTAAGTAACACCTCACCGATGTCTTCTAATCGATAACATCGACAAAAAACACAACAAGTCCATTAAATTACACAGAGGTGCTTCGCAAAACTAGCCCAAGCTGAAAACAAATATTACTAACACTGCTATTAATCTTGTGTGTAATTTATTTCAATTTAAACTCAATAATAGACTTTACTGCATGTTTGTTTTAATTTCATTAGCTTGTATCACACGTTTTTTTACAAAGGATTTACGCAAAAATGTTTTACAAACACACAAAGCAAGCATAAAAGTTTCGGAAATCTGGAATTTCTGCAATTACATATTGTGTTAAAAATGGTGGATGCGCCGGGATATTTTTTCCACAGTTTAATGTATTTTTTAAATTATCTAAAAGCATCACGTATGTATTTCATTGTCAATTTGGTCTTTTAAAGTATATTAAAAATTTCTCTGTTAGAGAGACAATTTTATTATTTTCATCGCCCTTTTGTTCGCGTTCGCTTGAAATATGATAAAACTATAATAGTGTTTAGTGTTTTTGAACTGGATTTTCCTACACAATGCAAATTAGCTTTTATCTATTTTTCAGTCAGTGCTAGAATGACGTGAGATTTTTTTTCCACTCTAAATAATTATTATAGAAAACTATAAAAAATTATGAAAAAAACACATACAAGTTAAATTTTTAATTAACTAAATGTTTGCTTTGACTATATTACTTGTTGAAGAATGAAGTGCGTTACTATAAAAGTGAGTTACGAAAATATTATAAGTAAGCCCTACAATCAAATGGTCCTCCGAGCCGGATTACCAAACTATTATAGCCTTTCAATTATAATCATAACTTCATATTTTGTTTTTTTTTAATTTTAACTTTTACAAATACACAAAGCAAAAACAAAAGCGTTGGAAATAATTTTCCCCGAAAAAACTGCAGTGGTAAAAATGGTGAATGCGCCGGGTGAATACAAAACCTTACTAATTTTAAATTAAACTTAAAAATTTCTCGTATAATGGAAAAAGCAGCTTAAAAATATTTTAGAATTTAAAGTTTTATTATTTTTCCACCCCTTTGTTCGTGCTCGCTTTTAAAATATGATAAAACTAAACTATAGTTTAGTGTTTTTAAAATGAGGTAACTCACACAATGCAAATTAGCTCTTATCTATTTTTCACATAACACAAGCATAGGCTATTGGAAAAAAAGGTTTTTCAGTGCTTATTCAACTAGTTAATTACTCCGAATAATTATTATAAGAGAATGTAGAAAATTCTGGAAAAAAATCACATGCATATTCAATACACATTTTAACATTTATGAAAGTCAACAGTTGATTTTAAGAACTCGCTGAGAAGCTGAATGTTTGCTTCAGTTTCATTAAGTATTTGTTTTATCATTGTTGAAGAATGAATAGTTTGTTCATAGAAATCAAGTTTTAATTAAAGTTTTCTATTAAAATATTGTCATAGTTTTATAGAAAAACGTGTTACTTGTTACAAATACAAGCAAAAAAGTTGCAAATAATAATCTTATTTAAAAAAAATGCAGTGGTAAAAATGGTGGATGCGCCGGGTTAAAGCAAAACTTGTATATTTTAAAATATAAGTAGAAATTTTAAGTTTTATTAATTTTATCGCCCCTTTTGTCGTGTTCGCTTTTTAAAAATGACAACAAATATTTTCATTCGCTTATTTAATCAAAGATCTGTAGAAGATTCTGTAAAAAATCACATTAATATTAAATTTTAAAACAGTTTAACATTTAGTCAATAGTTGGCTTTATGACCTCGCTGAGTTTTGCTTTTGTTACGTGTTGGAGAATGAAATGTTTATTGATGGAAATCAAGTTTGAATTTTATTTTGTGATATTATTATCATAGTTATAATTACATCAAAAAAATTTAATAAACAAATAATTACGTTAAAAGTTCCAATTCCATTGTTTCGCCTCTAGACCCGAATTACCAAAATATTCAATTACATGGTCCTCCGAGCCGGATTACCATAACATAATAGCCATTCAATTACTATGATAATAGCTTGTGTTTTATAATTTTTTTGGTAACTTCGCTCATTTCAAAATATAATAATGATAAAGAAATTGTCTTATTATAGAAAAATAAAAAATTATAAAATTGAAATAGGGTTGAATTTTATTTTGTAATAGTATTGTCATAGTTATAATTAAATCAAAAAAAAATTAATAAACAAATAATTACGTTAAAAGTTCCAATTCCATTGTTTCGCTTCTAGACCCTAATTACCAATATATTCAATTACATGGTCCTCCGAGCCGGATTACCATAACATAATAGCCATTCAATTACTATGATAATTGCTTGTGTTTTATAATTTTTTTGGTAATCTCGCTTATTTCAAACTATAATAATGATAAAAAAATTGTCTTATTATAGACAAATAGAAAATTATGAAATTAAAATAGATAAAACTTAAATGTAATTTGGTGTTTTTGAACTGAGTTTTCCCCGATTATTAGCTTTAATCCGGTTTTTTACACAAAACAACTTAACTTATTATACATAAGTATTTATAAGTATTATAAATTTTTAAACATTTAATCAATAGATGACTTTATAAACTCGCTATTATTTGTATTATCGTAATTTTTTGTTCTGGAAAATCCCTCGACTTATACAAAAGTGGTAAAAATAGCAATTTCTCAAAATATTTCGTAATAAAAATGGTGGATGCGCCGGGACAAAAAATTTGCCAAATTTAGTAAATATGAATAAATTACACTAATTGTAAAAAAAAACAGTTAAAAGCAATTTAAAATTCATAACTTGTTATTTTCCATCCCTTGCTAAGACCAAAATATAGTTTGGTCTTTTTGAATGAGTTTCCTGGTACAATTCCATTACATCTCGTTTTCAGCTTTTTTCCATGAAAAGCCTGCTAATGAAGTTAAACTCTAGTGATTCTGCCGGTATCTCAATGCAGTGAAACCCTTACTAGAATCCCGTAATCACCCTTCTCCAATCGGCCATTTTCCAGACGTGATTTAAGGAACCCGAAACCATCACTCTAATTGTTCCAATAATTTCACAGACTTGCTGAGTTCGGATTTGTCAGCTCTTCGAACTAATGGCATGTTGATGGCGCACAAAAGTGAGTTTTCTCCAAAATTACGAACCGTAAATATTTCTTACTTTTTAGAAAAATTCTTTCGAAAGTTGTTTAATTTCCAGCGCTCAAATTGAAATAAAACAGCGCGCAAACAAACATCGAAACCGCAGCCGAAAGCGCAATAAAAAATTAAAAATCTTTTAACAGAGCGGGAAATGGCAGTCGAGCGACGCGACGTCTGTGTTACTTAAAAGTTTCAACACCATTAGGCAAATAAAAACCCTGTTAAAAGTTGCCAACACACCGTAATTAAAACAAATGATTAAAATGAGCGCAAACACATCAAGTCGGTTCGGATGGAGGAAACAATGGATCCCTGGGTGCGCTTTTGTTGTCCCTTGCTATATTATCACAAACAGTTTTACACCACACACACACGCAATTATCACCCAATAAATTCCACTTGACAAAAAATAACTCTTTGTAGTAAGGCGTTTGAAAGAGTTTCTACAAACAAAAATAAAGTACAAGCGCGCTCACTTTTACCTCAATTCATTAATAATGTTCAATATCGAAAAGCTAAAAGAAAAGTTATCTGAAAAGCCGCAAACTTCTCGGAAAGCTCCGGGAAAATTAAATACGTAATACATCACTTTCTCGAATACTTTTTTACGGTTAAGACAGTTGAAAATGAAATGGATTCATTAAGAGAAATCGTCCGAAACTTTGTTTTAATTATCGCTTCAAGCAAATAATTTAAAACAGTTGTAACAACACAAAACCGTAGATTAACGCAGGTTTAACGCAGCTCTACGGTTACGCTACTAAATTATTTACAAACTAACGAATTACTTTAAGGATTAGGAGCATATGAGCACTTTTAATACAGAAGAAATTAAATAATTGCTCAAAACAATAAATTTTTTAACTTCCAAATTCGTATTAATTCAAATAAACCTACTTAGTAACCCGGCGCATCCACCAAATTTAAAAACATTGAAAAATGTTTGTAGTAAACATTTAAACAAATGTTTATTAAATTTCTGCCTCCATTTGTTCTAAAAATATAAGGCTAAATTTTTTACCACATTCATACCTTATTTTAAAAAAATATCAAATTAATAAAATTTTATCAACTTTGAAAATGTTGTCTTTCTCTAACTTGAGATTTTTTAGCTTAAACTTTATCTAAATGTAAGTGAAAGTTAATAACTGTTAAAATAACACTTTCAACTAACGAACACAATTGTATAAAAACAAATATTTTGCTGTATTCATATTTATTACTTTGCGACAAAAAATTAAAATTGAAACAACATTTAATAAAAATATGGCGATTTAAACAGCAATCTGCAAACTATTTCTTATGTAAAAGAGTTTTTGAAGTCTTAGTTACAGAGATTTGTTCCTTGTTTCATTCAATAAATTAAATTATTTAACTTAAACTAATTGCAATAATTTCTACTAACCCGGCGCATCCACCAAATTTGAACATAAAATTTTTTCACAAAATGGTGAATCAAAGTATGGCGTAACTTTTTCAACAGCCTGAAGATGACCACAAGTGTGAGTCGAAACATGTAGTTTTTAAAAAAATTTAATTTTAAGAGAGAATGACCACTTTATTGTCTTGACAAAATTCACATAACTTCTCACAATGAACAATTAACATTAAAAAAAAATTGTAATAAATATTTAAGCAAACAAAAATCAGACTTAAACAACAATTTAATAGTCATGTCAATTATGTTGAATAAAAATATTATAAAATACGATTCTAACCTACGACGAATTTCTACAGAGTGTCCGTTTTTCAAGCTCGACCACGAAAATTTTGTTATTATAAGACAAAGTTGCCCTGAGTTAAATTTAGACAATGTTAATTTATCAAATAAAAATTCAATAATTTTACTGACCCGGCGCATCCACCAAAATAAAATTCTATAATTAACAAAATTCAATAACTCTAACGTTTTTGACTAAACCTTTTGTTTTACTACCGTCAAAAACTAGTATACAGAGTGGCTAAAAAGCATGAATACAGGCAAATATTGTAAAAAACTATTCTAACCAACGATGATGAGAGTTTCTACAGGGTGTCCGTTTTTCGAGTTCGACCATAAAAATTTTGTTATTATAAGACAACGTTGCCCTGAGTTAAATTTAGACAATGTTTATTTATCAAATAAAAATTCAATAATTTTACTGACCCGGCGCATCCACCAAAATAAAATTCTATAATTAACAAAATTCAATAACTAAAGTTTTTGACTAAACCTTTTGTTTTTCTACCGTCAAAAACTAGTATACAGAGTGGCTAAAAAGCATGAATACAGGCAAATATTGTAAAAAACTATTCTAACCAACGATGATGAGAGTTTCTACAGGGTGTCCGTTTTTCGAGATCGACCATAAAAATTTTGTTATTATAAGACAAAGTTGCCCTGAGTTAAATTTAGACAATGTTAATTTATCAAATAAAAATTCAATAATTTTACTGACCCGGCGCATCCACCAAAATAAAATTCTATAATTAACAAAATTCAATAACTAAAGTTTTTGACTAAACCTTTTGTTTTTCTACCGTCAAGAACTAGTATACAGAGTGGCTAAAAAGCATGAATACAGGCAAATATTGTAAAAAACTATTCTAACCAACGATGATGAGAGTTTCTACAGGGTGTCCGTTTTTCGAGTTCGACCATAAAAATTTTGTTATTATAAGACAAAGTTGCCCTGAGTTAAATTTAGACAATGTTAATTTATCAAATAAAAATTCAATAATTTTACTGACCCGGCGCATCCACCAAAATAAAATTCTATAATTAACAAAATTCAATAACTAAAGTTTTTGACTAAACCTTTTGTTTTTCTACCGTCAAAAACTAGTATACAGAGTGGCTAAAAAGCATGAATACAGGCAAATATTGTAAAAAACTATTCTAACCAACGATGATGAGAGTTTCTACAGGGTGTCCGTTTTTCGAGTTCGACCATAAAAATTTTGTTATTACAAGACAAAGTTGCCCTGAGTTAAATTTAGACAATGTTAATTTATCAAATAAAAATTCAATAATTTTACTGACCCGGCGCATCCACCAAAATAAAATTCTATAATTAACAAAATTCAATAACTCTAACGTTTTTGACTAAACCTTTTGTTTTTCTACCGTCAAAAACTAGTATACAGAGTGACTAAAAAGCATGAATACTGGCAAATATTGTAAAAAACTATTCTAACCAACGATGATGAGAGTTTCTACAGGGTGTCCGTTTTTCGAGTTCGACCATAATAATTTTGTTATTGTAAAACAAAGTTGCCCTGAGTTAAATTTAGACAATGTTAATTTATCAAATAAAAATTCAATAATTTTACTGACCCGGTGCATCCACCAAAATAGAATTCTATAATTAACAAAATTCAATAACTCTAAAGTTTTTGACTAAACCTTTTGTTTTTCTACCGTCAAAAACTAGTATACAAAGTGGCTAAAAAGCATGAATACAGGCAAATATTGTAAAAAACTATTCTAACCAACGATGATGAAAATTTCTACAAGGTGTCCGTTTTTGGAGCTCGACCACGAAAATTTTGTTATTATAAAACAAAGTTACCCTGAGTTAAATTTAGGCAAAGTTGATTTATCAAATAAAAATTCAATAATTTTACTGACCCGGCGCATCCACCAAAATAGAATCCTATAATTAGCAAAAGTACGCTAAATAAAATGTGAAAAATGTTGCAAAAAATTCAATAACCCTCTAAACTTTTTGATTAAACCTTTTATTTTTTATACCGCCAAAAACTAATATACAGAGTCGCTAAAAATCATAAATACAGATAAATATTGTAAAAAACTATTCTAACTAACGATGATGAAAATTTCTACAAGGTGTCCGTTTTTCGAGCTCGACCACGGAAATTTTGTTATAATAAAATAAAGTTGCCCTGAGTTAAATTTAGGCAAAGTTGATTTGTTAAATAAAAATTCAATAATTTTACTGACCCGGCGCATCCACCAAAATAGAATCCTATAATTAGCAAAAGTACGCTGAATAAAATGTGAAAAATGTTGCAAAAGCGGCCAAAAATTCAATAACCCTGTAAAATAAACTTGTTGATTAAACATTTCAGCCAGCTCACGTCTCGCCAACATATTTGAAATTACGACAGTGAAATACCAATTTTTTATTGTCTTTTCCAGCGACAAAATTGAAGCGCTAACAATCAATAACTGCACTCGCAAATAACATTTCTGGAATAAAACATAAATTTATTTTTATCGCAGCGATCTGTAAATAGAAGGCGGCTTTCCCAAGACTTTGTCATTCCCAATCCGTGACATTTCAAACTTTTAAAAAATTGATAATACGATCGATTCCCTCACCCACATTTACATCGCGCAAAATCGATAAAACTCGAAAAATAAACCGCATATAGAGCACAGTTTCAATTAAACCCGCCCCTTGTCAGTCGGCACAGCCTTAAACCACTTTAATCATGTTCTAGCCCCAAACCAAGCAGTTGTGCACCAAACTAAATAATTTAATAGAGTTTTTTGCACTGTTATGGCAAGTGTGCAACAATTTTACGAGTCTGACGTGATCCTTGACCCCACGAAACAGGTGATAATAAGAAAGGAGCAAGATCTGGCTTGTACAGCACGCGACAAAACGCTCAAATTGCTTTCGCTGTTTGTATACCGGTGTGAGAATGGTATTATCGTGCTGGAACACGAACGTTTTTTCTGATATCTACATTGGATTCTTTTGTGGGATTTGGGGTGGTGACGAATAGTTTTCATTTCAAGGAATTAGTTCGGGGAAAATAAATACGAAAACATGCAATGTTCTGAGTGAATGAGTAAAAAATATGCAATTAATTATGCACCCAACACTGTTTTAAACAAAATTGTCCATTTTTCAGCAATCTATAATTTTTAGTGATGCCCACATAATTTTGATAAAATACTAACCAAAGTATTTTTTACAGTATCTCAAATAATAACAATCAGAGAGACAGACAGAAGAAAAAAAATAAACAAGAAAGAAGAAAGAAGAAAAAAGAAAGAAGAAAGAAGAAGAAATAAGAACGTAGAAAGAAGAAGAAGAAAAAAGAAAGAAAAAAGGAAAAAAAAAGAAGAAAAATTAATTAAATCGTTGAAACATTTTTTTATTATGTATTACATTCTCAAACTAATTACGTAATTAATTTCCAAATCAAAAAATTATAGAAAAATTCCCAAAAAATTCACAAGCATTGAAATAAAGAGAGAGTATTTAATAGCAAACGCTGGTTTCTGTGTGATGATTGGTTTTTGAAGTAGAGTAAAAAATACACATCACCCTGTATAAAACCACAATAACTCAAAAAAAAGTTTCTTAGAGTAATGTCCTTCTATATAACAATTGCAACAAAGACATACGACCACCAAAAAAATAAAACAACAAATAGAATTTCTTTTTATAAAGTAACTAATTAAAAATAAATAAAATTGTAAAATTACATGTACATTCGGTTCACTTTCATGAAAACTTCTGTGGTGGAAATTAGGTACTTCTGCCATTAACTTTTATATGAGTTGCCATGGTAACAGGTAAGTCAATTCCACCACAATGGTTTTTATAAAAGTGAATCGAAAGTAGAATGTACTATGTTTTACTTTTGTGAATTTGTCTAATTTTTATAAACAATTAAAATAAATGTCTTTGTTGAAAGAAAAAAAATTAAAAGCTAATCATAATTTAATTATTTTATGCCCAATTTATTGCGACATTGTTTCTAGTTTAAATTTTGGTTACAACTAAACTTTTGTCTGTTGTTTAAATAATAAATTCATTGCCAAAAACCGTTACAAATGCAACTACAAAAAAATATAGTAAATATGTAGCAAAAAAAAAATAATATCCCGAGTTTTTTTATAAAAAAAAATACATATTTCTTTTATCTTGTTTTAGTTGTTTTTTTTTCTTTATACATTCTACAGGATTATTCTGTTAAAGTATCATCCACTAGGTATATCTTAAAAATAAAAAAATAGTCGCTCAAAATTCAGCGTTTCCTAACAAAAAAACATTAATTTTTTTCTCTAAACATATAAATTTTTTATATTTTTTCCATCCTCCCTTTTATAATTAAAATTAATAAATTAAGTACCAGTTTACAGAAGCGTCGTTAATTTAATCCGCAATTAAATGCGTGATTAACTAATCACGTGACCAAATTAAACGAATTTGATTGGTCTGTTTGCGTTGTTAACTTTTAACAACGAATTAAAATTTAATGAAGCTTTTTATAAACCGACCCATTGAATATTATATCAATTGACAAGATAAAAAAATAGAAAAACATTAATTAAGTATTAATTATTAATTAAGTACTAGTTTACAGAAGCGTCATTAATTTAATCCGCAATTAAATGATTAACTGATCACGTGGCGAAATTAAATGCATTTGATTGGTCTATTCCCGTTGTTAACTTTTAACAACGAATTAAAATTTAACGAAGCTTTGTATAAACTGACCATTAATTAATCGAGGTTTTATAATTACCCTGTGTTACTTGTTTTTTCAAGCAAAAAATTCTAATAAAAATTTGCTAGCACCACAATTACGTAAATTTTGTATATTATTTTTTGATGTGAAGGGATAAAATAATAGTTCAATAATATTTGTTTTTGACGTAAATTTATGTGTTTGTTTGTAAAAATGTTTTCTACTTCCAGCAGATGTTGTTCAAACAATGCTAAAATCGTGCTTTTATTACACACTTTGTTGACTGTTTACGACAAATGTAGGATGAAATGAATTATTAATTTGAGCTTTAGTGTCACGTCCTGCACTATGATTCGAATTAATTTAGCAAAGATTGATTTCTGTGCAAGAGGAGTACGATTCTTTCGGCCAACTCGCTTTGCAAACTTTGTCAAATTCCGCAGCTCTCTCCCGGCAGAGCAGCCGCCCAACCCCGCCTCTGGATCGATCGCCCCACATAATAATAAAGTAACGAAAAATTCTCGCCGGCAAATAATTCCACTTGTATCTTCATTACACGAATTAAAATGTCTCATTTCGTGACGTTTGCCGTTTGCGTGGCAGCGAATTATTCCAATATCCCCAGACACCATAAAATGCAACGACCAATTTACTTGTAAACTCCATGATCTATGCGGCGTTTGAATTTCTCCCCTAATTAAATTTGCCGATCGATGGATATTTTTGCCTAGTGACGGAAATGAAATGCGGGAAAAAATTACAAGGGTCATGATCTAGGATCTCGTCAAGTCCTTGGGTGGATTTAATGAAAACGTAACTTCCTTACTCGACTTTTTGCTCGACGAGATCTCTTCAAACGCGCCCTGCTATGGAGATTCTTCCTTCTAATCGAGAATAAAATTAGTTTCTCATTTTCAATGGGCTTCGATTGCGAGCTGCGATTGCCACATTAACTCGCAATGGATTCTGACCCGAGATTTGCCATTTTTGCGACGCAAAAGCAAAGCAAATAAAAAAAAACAATTCATTTGACTCGTCAAACCAAAATTATATATAATGGTATTTTTGTTTAAGTTTATTTTTTTGCATAGCTTTTTATCAGAGATAAACATCTTTGCTTATAAGTTACAATTATGACGTATTTGACATATTTTTTATGGCGATTTCAAAGTCAGTAAAGTTATCTCCTAGAACTCCACCGTAATCGACGCTTAAAAAGTACGAACGTAAACTTAAAATCTATGCACTTTGATAGATTTTGTAAGGCGGTTTTAAAGTCAAAACACCTTTTAAGGTAGCTAGCTACCAGAATTTCGCCGTAATCGGTGCTTAAAAAGTGAGAAAAAAAAGCTTAAAACCTGTGCAATTTGATAAATTTTTGCAAGGATTGCAAAGTTAATAATAAACCTTAATAAAATACAAAAACTCCGCCGTAATCGGTAGGAACCTGAGGCTTAAACGTTATGCATATTGGTAGATTTTTATAGAGGTTTCAGAGTCAAAATGTCTTTTAAGGTAGTTCCAAGAACTCCGCCGTAATCGGCGCTTGAAAAATAAGAACGTTAAGCTTAAAACCATATGCAAATTGATAGATTGTTTAGTGCAATTTCGTAGTCATTATACCTTTTAGAATAGTTTTAAGAACTCCGCCGTAATCGGCGCTTAAAAATTGAGAAAGAGAGGCTTAAGACCTGTGCAATTTGCTAAATTTTTGCGGTAATTTCTAAGCTAATAGTAAACCTTTTGAACTAACTCCAAAAACTCCTTCGTAATCAAAGCACAAAAAGTGGAAACGTGAGACTTAAAACTTATGCAAATTGGCAAATTTTCTATAGAGATTTCAAAATCAAAATATCATTTAAGGTAGTTCCGAGAACTCCGCTGTAATCGGAGTTTAAATAATGAGAAAGTAAAGTTTGAAACTTGTGCAATTTAATATTTTTTGCGGCGATTTCAAAGTTAAGTAAACCTTTCAAGTCAGCTCCAAAAACTCCGCCGTAATCGACGCTTGAAAAGTAAGAACGTTAAGCTTAAAACCATATGCAAATTGGTAGATTGTTTAGTGCAATTTCGTAGTCATTACACCTTTTAGAATAGTTTTAAGAACTCCGCCGTAATCGGCGCTTAAAAAGTGTGTAAGAGGCTTAAAACCTGTGCAATTTAATAAATTTGTGCGGTGGTTTCATAGTTAGTAAACTTTTTGAGCTATCTCAAAAAACTCCGCCGTAATCGGCGCTTAAAAATTGAGAAAGTGAGGCTTAAGACCTGTGCAATTTGCTAAATTTTTTCAGTAATTTCAAAGCTAATAGTAAACCTTTTGAACTAACTCCCAAAACTCCTTCGTAATCAAAGCACAAAAAGTGAAAACGTGAAGCTTAAAACTTATGCAAATTGGCAAATTTTCTATAGAGATTTCAAAGTCAGAATATCATATAAGGTAGTTTCAAAAACTCCGCCGTAATCGGAGTTTAAATAATGAGAAAGTAAGGCTTGAAACATGTGCAATTTAATATTTTTTGCGGCGATTTCAAAGTTAAGTAAACCTTTTAAGTCAGCTCCAAAAACTCCGCCGTAATCGACGCTTGAAAAGTAAAAACGTTAAGCTTAAAATCATATGCAAATTGGTAGATTGTTTAGTGCAATGTCGTAGTCATTATACCTTTTAAAATAGTTTTAAGAACTCCGCCGTAATCGGCGCTTAAAAAGTATGTAAGAGGTTTAAAACCTGTGCAATTTGATAAATTTTTGCAAGGAATGCAAAGTTAATAATAAACCTTAATAAAATACAAAAACTCCGCCGTAATCGGCACTCAATAAGTAGGAACCTGAGGCTTAAACGTTATGCATATTGGTAGATTTTTATAGAGATTTCAGAATCAAAATGTCTTTTAAGGTAGTTCCAAGAACTCCGCCGTAATCGGCGCTTGAAAAGTAAGAACGTTAAGCTTAAAACCATATGCAAATTGATAGATTGTTTAGTGCAATTTCGTAGTCATTATACCTTTTAGAATAGTTTCAAGAACTCCGCCGTAATCGGCGCTTAAAAATTGAGACAGAGAGGCTTAAGACCTGTGCAATTTGCGGTAATTTCTAAGCTAATAGTAAACCTTTTGAACTAACTCCAAAAACTCCTTCGTAATCAGAGCACAAAAAGTGGAAGCGTGAAGCTTAAAACTTATGCAAATTGGCAAATTTTCTATAGAGATTTCAAAGTCAGAATATCATATAAGGTAGTTTCAAAAACTCCGCCGTAATCGGAGTTTAAATAATGAGAAAGTAAGGCTTGAAACTTGTGCAATTTAATATTTTTTGCGGCGATTTCAAAGTTAAGTAAACCTTTTAAGTCAGCTCCAAAAACTCCGCCGTAATCGACGCTTGAAAAGTAAGAACGTTAAGCTTAAAACCATATGCAAATTGGTATATTGTTTAGTGCAATGTCGTAGTCATTATACCTTTTAGAATAGTTTTAAGAACTCCGCCGTAATCGGCGCTTAAAAAGTATGTAAGAGGTTTAAAACCTGTGCAATTTAATAAATTTGTGCGGTGGTTTCATAGTTAGTAAACTTTTTGAACTAAAGTGAGGCTTAAAACCTGTGCAATTTGCTAAATTTTTTCAGTAATTTCAAAACTAATAGTAAACCTTTTGAACTAACTCCAAAAACTCCTTCGTAATCAGAGCACAAAAAGTGGAAACGTGAAGCTTAAAGCTTATGCAAATTGGCAAATTTTCTATGGAGATTTCAAAGTCAGAATATCATATAAGGTAGTTTCAAAAACTCCGCCGTAATCGGAGTTTAAATAATGAGAAAGTAAGGCTTGAAACTTGTGCAATTTAATATTTTTTGCGGCGATTTCAAAGTTAAGTAGACCTTTTAAGTCAGCTCTAAAAACTCCGCCGTAATCGACGCTTGAAAAGTAAGAACGTTAAACTTAAAACCATATGCAAATTGGTAGATTGTTTAGTGCAATTTCGTAGTCATTACACCTTTTAGAATAGTTTTAAGAACTCCGCCGTAATCGGCGCTTAAAAATTGGAAAAGTGAGGCTTAAAACCTGTGCAATATACTAAATTTTTGCGTTGATTTCACAGCTAATAGTAAACCTTTAAGCTAATTCCAAAAACTCCTTCGTAATCAGAGCACAAAAAGTGGAAACGTGAAGCTTAAAACTTGTGCAAATTGACAAATTTTCTATAGAGATTTCAAAATCGAAATATCATTTAAGGTAGTTCCAAAAACTCCGCCGTAATCGGAGTTTAAATAATAAGAAAGTAAGGCTAAAAACCTGTCCAATTTAATACTTTTTGCGGTGATTTCAAAAAACCTTTTAAGTCAACTCTAAAAACTCCGCTGTAATCGGCGCTTGAAAAGTAAGAACGTAAGCTAAAAACCAACGCAATTTGGTAATTTTTTATGGCAGTTTCAAAGTCAATACACCTTTTAAGATAGCTGTAAAAACTTCGCCGTAATCGGCGAATATATACAGTAATATAATATAATATATAAAGTAGAAACGTGAGGTTTAATACTTATGTAAATTGGAAGAATTTTTATGACAGTTTCAAAGTCAATACATCTTTTAAGGTAGTTCCAAAAACTCCGCCGTAATCGGCACTTAAAAAGTTAGAATGACAGGTTTAAAATCTATGCAAACTGACAGAATTTTCACGACGGTGTTAAAATCGATATAATTTTTAAGGTAACTTCACAAACACCGCCGTAATCGGCGTTAAAAAAATAAAATCGTGAGACTTAGAACCATACTTTATTTCAGATCTTAATTTAGTTTTATTATTTCTCCAAAAAACTTGAGTCAATGTTACAAAAATATAGTTTTTATTTATAACTATTAAAACATTTTCGTTGCGCTAAAGTGTTGGGAAAATGTTGACGCCTTATTTGCTTAGGAAAGGTGGAACTTTCTGCCGTATTTTCTCATCAAACAAAGTATTAAGAAAATACCATAGATCACCGGTAGTTGAGACTTTGGCCACGCCTTTCCTACGTGCAACTACTCCAAATATCTTGACGAATTACCAAAATGGAAGCCAACTCACCTGAAACAAGAACAATAAAATAATTAAAAATCAATAGCAACAGCTTTAAAAATTAGCAATAAAGCCTTGAGACGCTTAAAAGCCATTCAAACGCTTTATCGCCCATCCACGACAAAAACGATCCAATAAACTCAACAAATAGAAATATTTCTCTTATAAACTGTCCCAGATTTATGAGCTCTGTCTAGGCAACAACACTTCTGGCAATCCATCATACTTAAAACATTTCAGAAACAAAATACAACTCCATAAATAAGATAAAAATTTTATCTAGTCGCAAAAATAAAACGAAAATCCCAGCCATATTTCTAGCTTTGTTACTAATTGCCCCAGCAATTCCATTAATTAATTGACGGCAAAGTCTCTGCGTAAATATTTTAATTAAGATTTGGGGTAAAAAACAAGTGGCCATCACATTCTTGGCCTAGCAGCAAATGGATGGTTTCCCGTCAACACGGCAATTGTTCGAAAATGCAACTTCCTTAATTTCGGGAGAACGCGTGTGCACAATTTCGACAGCGAGACGGTCATTAGTCATGCCGCACAGTTTCAAAGTTGTCTCTGAGCAATTCGGGGGATAATAAACGGTTATGTTCTTGTTCTAGTTCGGGCATACTAATATAATGTCTATAAATAAAGCCGAACAGCAATAATAACAAAACGATTCGTTTTAATAACGACAGCAAAAAGAGCTGCCACCAGATGCAAAAAAAAACGGAAGGGACTGAAATTTAATGAACACTGACCCCACTTTACAAGACATCCTTAAAATTGATAAAGGAAGAAATTACACGAAATAAATCATCTGAAGATTTCTGTTTTCTTTTTTCTATTTTCTAAATATGTGTAGACGCACATTTAAAGTTAAAAAATATCCCGGCGCATCCACCAAATATTTACTTTTTCGTTTATTTTATTGGTTAAGCTGAAGACATAAATAAAACCTTAAACAAAGTTAGGATTTTATCACTGTTTAAGTTTATAACAAATAAGGTACATTTAAAGTTAGAAAATATCCCGGCGCATCCACCAAAATTTAGCTTATGCATATCTTGTTGGTTAACATATAGCCGTTAAACAAGATTAGGGTCAATATTGTTAGACTTTAACTTTTTTAATGGTTAATTTATTGAAACACTGTCTAATCTTATTACAAATAAGGTACTTTTTAGTTAAAAAATAATTCGGCGCATCCACCAAAATTTTATTTTTGCATATTTTGTTGGTTAAGCTGAAGATAAACAAAACCTTAAACAAAGTTAAGGTCAACAAGGTTAAACTTTAATTTTATTAATGGTAAATTTATTTCATAACAGTCTAATTTCAATTAGGTAATTTAATTGGTTACGTTCAAGACAAACGTAAAACACTAAACAAAGCTAAGATCAACAAGAGTAAACTTTATTTGTGGTAAATTTGTTCTATTACTGTCCAATTTTATAACAAATTAGGTACATGTAAAGTTAGAAAATATCCCGGCGCATCCACCAATTTTTAACTTAAGTTTATCTTGATGGTTAAGATACAGCCAAACGTTAAACAAGATTAGGGTTAACAATGTTAAACTTTAACTTTTTTAATGGTTAATTTATTCGAACACTGTCTAATCTTATTACAAATAAGGTGCTTTTTACGTTAAAAAAATGTTTTGGCGCATCCACCAAATTTAAACTTTTTGTTTATTTTGTTGATTAAGCTGAAGATGAACAAAACCTTAAACAAAGTTAAGGTCAACAAGGTTAAACATTAACTTTATTAGTACTAAATTTATTTCACCACAGTCCAATTTCACAGTAAAGTACATTTGAAGTTAAAAAAAATACCCCGGCGCATCCACCAAATTTCGACTTTTTTTGTTTATTTTATTGACTAAGCTGAAGACAAGCATAAAACCTTAAACATAGTTAGGGTCAACAAGGTTAAACTTTAACTCTATTAGTGCTAAATTTATTTCATCACTGTCTATTTTCATAGTACAGTACATTTGAAGTTAAAAAAATATCCCGGCGCATCCACCAAATTTTGACTTTTTTGTTTATTTTATTGTTTAAGCTAAAGGCAAACATATAAAATCTTAAACATAATTAAGGTCAACAAGGTTAAACTTTTACTTTATTAGTACTAAATTTATTTTATCACAGTCTAATTTCACAGTAAAGTACATTTGAAGTTAAAAAAAATGTCCCGGCGCATCCACCAAATTTCGACATTTTTGGTTTATTTTATTGGTTAAGCTAAAGACAATCATATAAAATCTTAAACATAATTAAGGTCAACAAGGTTAAACTTTTACTTTATTAGTACTAAATTTATTTCATCACTGTCTATTTTCATAGTACAGTACATTTGAAGTTAAAAAAATATCCCGGCGCATCCACCAAATTTTGACTTTTTTGTTTATTTTATTGGTTAAGCTGAAGACAAACATATAAAATCTTAAACATAATTAAGGTCAACAAGGTTAAACTTTAACTCTATTAGTGCTAAATTTATTTCATCACTGTCTATTTTCATAGTAAAGTACATTTGAAGTTAAAAAAATATCCCGGCGCATCCACCAAATTTCGACACTTTTTGTTTATTTTATTGGTTAAGCTGAAGACAAACATATAAAATCTTAAACATAATTAAGGTCAACAAGGTTAAACTTTAACTCTATTAGTGCTAAATTTATTTCATCACTGTCTATTTTCATAGTAAAGTACATTTGAAGTTAAAAAAAATATCCCGGCGCATCCACCAAATTTTGACTTTTTTGTTTATTTTATTGACTAAGCTGAAGACAAGCATAGAACCTTAAACCTTAAGGTCAACAAAGTTAAACTTTAACTTTATTAGTGCTAAATTTATTTTATGACTGTCTAATTTTATAACAAATAAGGTACATTTAAAGTTAGAAAATATCCCGGCGCATCCACAAAATTTTAACTATTTTTTTATTTTATTAGATAAAATGAGGGTTTAAGCAAAGTGAAGGTCAAAAATTTTAAACTTTAACTAAGTATTAATGTTTGATTTGTTCGAACACTGTCTGATTCTATCACATTTAAAAAATATCCCGGCGCATCCACCAAATTTGAGCTTGTGTTTATCTCGGTTAAGATGAAGTCAAATATTAATCTAATGTAATTAGATTGTATTGTTTAGATTAAGCAAAGTTAAGGTCAACAATGTTAAACTTCAAGCTCTTTCATTGAATCAAATATTTGTCGAGTTGTTTCGCCCAAAAAGAGTAAAACGAATGTAGTTATGAGAACAATTAGTTGACATTTTGCGCTCTTCTTGATTTAATTTAATCTCGGCCTTTGACCAAATTAAAGCAGAAAATTTGCAATAATAGAATCCAAGCCGCAAGAATCGTCTCGCTCGTCTCTAATCTAATAATTAAAATCGAATTAATTAATTTGAAATTTATATTAAGTCTGTTCTTGGCTTGAGTAATGGTTTCCCGGGTTGTCCTACCGAAAGGTCGCTCGAAATGTTAATTTAATTTAGTTGAATCCGATCGAAGAAGAAACTGCTGACTTCATAAAGCCACAAAAAATAATTGTCTAAAGTGGATGGGACGGGAGACTGCCTTTAAACCACTGACCTCTAAGGGATTAAGCCAATCGATTATTGCCTCAGCCACTTTATACAGGAAAAACAGGAGAGCTTTGATGCGCCGAACAGATTGTGTTAACGTAATCCTCGCTTTTGATTGTCGCCCAAAAATAAATCAAAAACTTTGCTAACGCTCAAGTTGTTGTTTCGGCGGAAATTTATTGACATGTAGCCATTTTGCGAGTTTCTAATTTTAAAAGTTTGAATGTCGCTTTTTATCAGGCATACAATTTACGTCTACAGATTTGGGATAAGAAAGTGGGGGCTAGTTTAATGGAAATTTTAATTTATTTTACGCGTGAAATTATCGCTGAAGGAAGATAACATAAATTATTTTTAGCCAGAATTCAATTCCAACCCAGAAAGTTATATAAATTGTAGGTAATCAAACGACCAGAAAGAAGAAAACTGAAATATTTCGAGAAATTTCTTCACTTATCTTAAATTATTGAATTACATTAAACATAATTTAAAATTTGGTGAATGCGCCGAAATAGTGTTCGAATAAATAAACCAATAAAAAAGTTAAAGTTTAACAATGTGGACTCTAATCTTGTTTAACGTTTGCCTATATTTTAACCAACAAGATAAATATAAGTTAAAATTTGGTGGATGCGCCGAGACATTTTTTTAACTTTAAAAGTATCTTATTTGCAATAAAATTAGATAGTAATAAAATAAATTTACCACAAATAAAGATAAAATTTAAGCTTGCTGAGCTTAACTTTGTTTAAAGTTTCGATTGTCTTCAGCTTAACCAACAAAATAAACAAAAAGTTAAAATTTGGTGGATGCGCCAAAAAATTTCAATGTAAAAAGTATCTAATTTGTAATAAGATTTCACTATTATCAAATAAATTAACCATTAATAAAGTTAAAATTTAATTTTCTTCATCTCAACTTTGATTAAGGTTTTGTTTGTCCTCAGCTTAACCAACAAATTAAACTAAGTTAAAATTTGGTGGATGCGCCGGGATATTCTTTTATCATCAAATAAAGCTTATTTGTAATAAGGTTAGACAGTGTTCGAATAAATTAACCATTAAAAAAGTTAAAGTTTAACAATGTGGACTCTAATCTTGTTTAACGTTTGCTTATATTTTAACCAACAAGATCAACATAAGTTAAAATTTGGTGGATGCGCCGGGACATTTTTTTAACTTTAAATGTATCTTATTTGCAATAAAATTAGATAGTAATAAAATAAATTTACCACAAATAACGACAAAGTTTAAGCTTGCTGACCATAACTTTGTTTAAAGTTGCGTTTGTCTTCAGCTTAACCAACAAAATAAACAAACAGTTAAAATTTGGTAAATGCGCCGGAAAATTTTCAACGTAAAAAGTACCTAATTTGTAATAAGATTTCACTATTATCGAATAAATTAACCATTAATAAAGTTAAAAATTAATTTTCTTCATCTTAACTTTAATTAAGGTTTTGTTTGTCCTCAGCTTAACCAACAAATTAAACTTAGTTAAAATTTGGTGGATGCGCCGAGATATTTTTTGTTCTCAAATGTATCTTATTTGTAATAAGGTTAGACAGTGTTCAAATAAATTAACCATTAAAAACATAAATGTTTAAAATTTGCTAACCTTCATCTTAAATAACGAGATAAACAAATAAATTAAAATTTGGAGGATGCGCCAAAAAAATTTAACGTAAAAAATACTTTATTTGTAATAAGATTAGAGAGTGTTTGAATAAATTAACCATTAAAAAAGTTAAAGTTTAACAATGTGGACTCTAATCTTGTTTAACGTTTGCCTATATTTTAATCAACAAGATAAACACAAGTAAAATTTGATGGATGCGCCGAGACATTTTTTTAACTTACAATAAAATTAGATAGTAATAAAATAAATTTACCACAAATAACGACAAAGTTTAAGCTTGCTGACCTTAACTTTGTTTAAAGTTTCGTTTGTCTTCAGCTTAACCAACAAAATAAACGAAAAGTTAAAATTTGGTGGATGCGCCGGAAAATTTTCAACGTAAAAAGTACCTAATTTTTAATAAGATTACACAATAATCGAATAAATTAACCATTAATAAAGTTAAAACTTAATTTTCTTCATCTTAACTTTGATTAAGGTTTTGCTTGTCCTCAGCTTAACCAACAAATTAACCTAAGTTAAAATATGGTGGATGCACCAGGATATTTTTTATCATCAAATGTACCTCATTCGTAATAAGGTTAGACAGTGTTCGAAACCATTAAAAACATAAATGCTTAAAATTTGTTAACTTTCATCTTAACTAACGAGATAAACACAAGTTGAAATTTGGTGGATGCGCCAGGACATTTTTTAACTTTAAATGTATCTTATTTCCAATAAAATTAGATAGTAATAAAATAAATTCACCACAAATAAAGATAAAGATTAAGCTTGCTGACCTTAACTTTGTTTAAAGTTTCGTTTGTCTTCAGCTCAACCAACAAAATAAACAAAAAGTTAAAATTTGGTAGATGCGCCGAAAAATTTTCAACATAAAAAGTACCTAATTTGTAATAAGATTACACAATGATCGAATAAATTAACCATTAATAAAGTTAAAATTTAATTTCCTTCATCTTAACAAATTAAACTAAGTTAAAATTTGGTGGATGCGCCGGGATATTTTTTTATTATCAAATGTACCTCATTTGTAATAAGGTTAGACAGTGTTCGAAACCATTAAAAACATAAATGCTTGAAGTTTATTAACCTTCATCTTAACTAACGAGCTAAACACAAGTTGAAAATTGGTGGATGCGCCGGGATATTTCTAAAATTAATTTTAATTTTTAAATAAACCTTATTTGTGATAGGATTAGACATTGTTCGAATAAATTAATCATTAATTAGTCATTCCTTATCTGTCGTTAATTGGCTGGAGCCAGTAATTAAGTGTTGATTAATGAATGATTTAACTTGGTCCAAATCCAGGAAACGAAAGCTTCGCCTGAATTTTAGTTTGTGGAGAATCCTATGAGATTACGAAAGCACTGACCCACCCATTATAAAATAACCTACTTCCGCAACTGCAGCCCTCACCGGATATGAATTACTTTAAGTCTTTCAAACTATCGCATTACAAATATTCAGTTACCACTCAGTTTTCGGTCAAATTGCTTGCAGGAATTAAATAAACTCCAATGATTTCTTAAACAAGCAATCAAAAACCTAATCAGATCAAAGCTGGTTTGCGAACTTTGAGATCAAACGGCGGCTTCACGTCGAACTAAAAATAGCACTCATCCATTTTTAAACAGAGTTATAAGAAAAATCCCAGCGACTGATCAATTCGACAAAAAATTAATTGAAAACCAGGACTAAAAATTAGTTTTTGCAATTTTGAACGCAAACACGCCCCAGAACTTTAGCTTTTGAGTCCCAAGATGCTGTCGCAGCTTTAATATTCCGCACGGTCTCGGAGGTCAAAGTCGAGTGTTATTGAACAGACCATATATTTCAGTCACGTGTCGTGTCTAAGTCATCTATAAGACTATACCAACGCAACAACTATCTTTAACGGATTTTAGTTACAAGTGTTGTAATGAATATTAACACAGTCTTGCCAAAAATGTGAAAAATTGCGCATAAACAGCACACGTTGGCTGTGGGCGCGCTCTAGTAGGTCTTAAGGTTAATGGTTTCCGTCGAGATCTCGTGGGGAACAGAAGGTCGTACCCTCCAGGAATATCTACAACTTTATTGATGCAACTTTGGGGCAAAACTAACAATATTAGTTGTGAATGCACGTGTAAATACAATTAGTGTGTTGCTGAAAGCACTATCGAGTTTCCAGTTGGAGAAAAATTTAATTAAATGAGTGAACGAAATGTAATGCATAATTTTTATTTCGCCAAATACTAGAATGTAATAACGAACACACGTTTATTTGTGCCTCTGTGTGAGATATTAGACGATTGTGTAACGAATAACTACCTAATTAATTAATTAAATGTTCGCTGTTAATTCTAAATTAACAAAGTTCTAGTAAGTCTCATTATCCAATTGTGGTTAACAGCTTACTCAATTTAGCGCCGAGCTAAATCACCAAAAACCGAGACTAAAGTTACCTTTTAAACGACAAATTATGGCTTTGTCGTTAAATACTCGTAAAACTTACGAAAATATTGCTAGAAACGAATCAAAGACACTTTTTTTAAAATAAATTAAATACTTAAAAATTTATATAACTACGAATAATTAATCATCTACTTGTGGCCTGATAATTAAATACTTTAATAATGCATATAATTACAAGTTACTTTAACAATAGTCTATAGTTTGATATATTTTTGGATGACAATTACTTGGTTTGTTGACCGATTTAACTTTTTTTAAATTTTTTAATTTTCTCATTTACGGCTAAACTATTCTAAAAAATGGAACTATTTTGACTCGTACCTATGCAAAATGATCCGGGGAATCGATTGGCGTCAAGAAAATTGCCAAATTCCCAATAGTTTTATAGTTATGAATTTTTTTAAATTTTACCAAATTTTGAATTTGTCTCCAATTTATTCGAAAACTGTTAGTCGGAGAACAATAATTGTTTTTGAAAACAATAGATAATTTAAAGAGCTTTCCAACGATAATAAACTTCATGGGGTTATCTCTAATAGTTCCGGAGTTATTGCTTGAGAAATGTTCCGGGTACCGAAAATCGACAAAATCTGCGACGAAAATTGAAAAAATCAAACGTCAAAAAATCGAACATATGGACTTTTTGTAAACTTTTAACAACTTTTGTGGGTTGTTAAGACATGTAGAAGTCCATAAAAATTTACTGGAGTGAGTTTAAAAAAATTTTTTTTTCACCTCTTTGAAGGAAGTGTTAACTCTGGGAAATTTTAAGCAAAAAAATTCAAAATTTTAAATCTCATGAAAAGTTGGTATAATACAGAAAATGAACCGCTGAATTCAATGGAACAAACCGCATTGCCCTACGGCTTTTAGTTTTCGAGTTATAAATTTTTTTATTGAATAAAACTGTTCACCATAAATAATGGCTACGCTAAATTTAGCCAAAAAATTTAAAAAATTATATTCTTGTGAAAAATTGATATATTATGTAAAATGGGCCGTAGAACTCAACCGAACAAACCGCATTGCTCTACAACTTTTAGTTTTTTTTTTATGAATTTTTTTAGTGAAAAACTTTGATCGCCTCTGTAGCCGGAACCGTTGCCCAGAGCGGCACCGAGTTTGGACGAAAAAATAGAGTAAAATAAGCGCTATCAGATGTTTTTTTGTTCGTTGCTCTAAGTCTTACAGTTTCCGAGAAAAACGCAAAAAAGGTTTCCATTTTCACTTTTTTTCAATTTTCAACCGCCAATTACGGCGAAACTATTAGAGTTATCGTGAAACGGAAAAATGGAGGATAACCGAAATAAAAAAACTCTACAAAATGGCATAGGACTCAAGGCGATATCTCGCAAAAAATTTTCAACTTTCAAACGCCGATTACGGCCAAACTAAAAGAGCTAGAAGAAAACGCTTTTTTAGATCAGAAAGAGCACATCAAAATCCATAAGATAGAATCGATTTTATTTGATTTAGAGACACTTTAAAAATTAACCGATTTTAAGGGGGGGGGTGTTAACTTTTTTTTATTTTTTTTTATTTTCTCATTTCTGGCTAAACTATTCAAAAAAGTGGAACTATTTTGATCCATGCCTATGCAAAATGATCCGGGGAATCGATTGGCATCGAGAAAATTGCCAAATTCCCAATAGTTTTTTAGTTATAAATTTTTTAAAATTTTACCAAATTTTGCATTTGTCTCCAATTTGCTCGAAAACTATTAGTCGAAGGACAATAATCTTTTTTGAAAAGAATAGATAATTTAAAGAGCTTTTCAACGATAACACACTTCATAGAGTTATCTCTAATAGTTTCGGAGCTATTGCTCGATAAATGTTCCGGGTACCCGAAATCGGCCAAAATCGCGACAAAAATTGAAAAAATCAAACATCAAAAAATCGAACATATGGACTTTTTATGGACTTTTAACAACTAAAGTGAGTTGTTAAACCAAAACATTATTGTTTTCTATACTTTAATTATGTTTTAATATTTATATTTTTTATTATATTACAGTATACTATGTTTGACTTAAAATTGTAGTTCAAACCGTGATTTTTTTAACAACTTATAATAATAATTATTGTTTTTTTTCTCTATATAAATGTGTTAATTAACAATTTTAAAAAAAGTCAATTAATAATAATAAGTAGTTCTTGGGCTGCAGTCAAAAATCCGCTGGAATATTATTGAGACATCATGGATTGATTTTCGGATCGGACTTTGTTGGTTTATTTTTTGAGCATATTGTGCTGCAGTTTTAGTAATTTCCTTTTCAATTATTTGTAAATTCGGTGAAACGTTGGATGCGCCAGTGTTCGTCCTTAACCGATATATCACCGATCCATATTCAGTTCCGTGCTTGAACAAAGCCTTCAATTTCCATTATTTGCCTTAACAATCATCTGTATGAAATAAAAGTGTTGATTTTCGTCGCACTTTCCGGGTCGGACCTTTCAACAAAAAACTAATCTCAAATTGAGATCGAGCGCCGTTAAAGGAGCAGAAAATTTCAAATGAGAATTGTAATTACAACTCATTTATTTTGTCGCATTTCATTATTTTTTTAAAACTGAGCGGAATTATTTACTTTGATCGATTTGATGGCAAGGCACAATTTCCCGAGTAGTTGCGATTTATTGATGGTCAAGATCAAGTTATTAGCTAATGAGACCGAGCATGAAATCCGGTAATTGCGATGGAATCATCAAATGTGGCTATGAATAAACAACTTTGGCCGGCCTACGGAGGACTATGGGTTAGGAGGCGAAACGCACCCAAAGATATAGTGCGGCAGAGGAAAAATGAGGGCGCTTCCAGCGTTTACTTAAATTAATTGTTAAGTTTTGCACTCTTAACAGACTGGAAAAAACCAAAAACATGAGAAAAAAATTATTCAAAATTTAAAATTTGCGCTTGTATTTTTCAAAACGCTGCAAATACGGTTGAAGATACAAGAAAAATGTTGGGACGAAAGTTGTAGAGAATTAAATTTTCTTGAAAAAAGTCAGCGAGACCGTATCTCCATCGTCAACGGTTTAGGCCCTAAAGACGCTCAAGCGACGAATTACCGGTGGTCAAGTAACAAAAAGTTAATTTATACCTAAACCGTTAAAGATAGAAATATGCTGTCGCTGACTTTTTTATAGCAAATTTAATTCTCTACAACTTTGTTCCTTACATTTTTTTTGTATCTCTAACTGTATTCTCAGCGTTTTGATAAATATGCAACGGTGCGCAAAAAAATATCAATTTGTTTGCGTTCCACCTTATATTTTTGCGAACGCTGCAAATACGGTTGAAGATACAAAAAAAGTGTAAGGAAGAAAGTTGTAGAGAATTAAATTTCCTACAAAAAAGTCCGCGAGACCATATCTCTATCTTCAACGGTTTAGGTGAAAATTAACTTTCTGTTACTTGACCACCGGTAAAATAAACAAATCAGTCGCTTGAGCGTCTTTGAACGACTTTAGGGCCTAAACAGTTGAAGATAGAGATATGGTCCCGCAGACTTTTTTGTAGGAAATTTAGTTCTCTACAACTTTGTTCCTTACACTTTTTTTTGTATCTTCAACCGTATTCCCAGCGTTTTGTTAAATATACGCCGGTGCGCAAAAAAGATCGCTTAGAATTATCAATTTGCGTTCTACCTTATATTTTTGCGAATGCTGCAAATACGGTTGAAGATACAAAAAAAGTGTAAGGAAAAAAGTTGTAGAGAATTAAATTTCCTACAAAAAAGTCCGCGACACCACAGTTCTATCTTCAACGGTTTAAGTATAAATTAACTTCAATTCTTGACTACCGGCAAAATGAAACAAATTCGTCGCTTGCGTGTCTTTGAGCGACTTTGGGGTCTAAATGGTTGAAGATAGAAATATGGTCTCGCGGACTTTTTTGTAGAAAATTTAATTCTCTACAACTTTGTTCCTTACACTTTTTTTGTATCTTCAACCGTATTCCCAGCGTTTTGTTAAATATACACCTTGCGCAAAAAATATCGCTTAGAATTATCAATTTACGTTCCACCTTATATTTTTGCGAACGCTGCAAATACGGTTGAAGATACAAAAAAAGTGTAAGGAAGAAAGTTGTAGAGAATTAAATTTCCTACAAAAAAGTCCGCGACACCATATTTCTATCTTCAACGGTTTAGGTATAAATTAATACAATACTTGACCACCGACAAAATGACGCAAATCAGTCGCTTGAGCGTCTTTGAACGACTTTGGGGCCTAAATGGTTGAAGATAGAGATATGGTCTTGCAAACTTTTTTGTAGGAAATTTAATTCTCTACAACTTTGTTCCTTACACTTTTTTTGTATCTTCAACCGTATTCGCAGCGTTTTAGAAAATATGAGAGAGAGTTTAAAACAACTGCGCTCTCTGGCGACATTAGCGAAACTATCGAAAGAGGAACCATTTTTTTTGGACGTTTCGCATCCTAGCCTTTCGATATCCGTAGCCAGTCCAAATTCGAAAGTAATCACACATTTTTCAACACACTCGCCCACATTTGAATACTTGATGGCGTTTCAATTAAAATTTATTGAGATTGAAATTTTTCGCGATCGGACGTGAGCCGAGTTATTAATTGAGTTCGAGCATGATAAGCCGATTTTTCCGTGTATCGTTTAGAAGGGTTATTACTTTCATGTAAAACGATTCGTTTAATTTGGAAAGTTTTATTGCTCCGGAATAAATCACTCCTTCGCGTAAACAATTCGTCCAAAATATCAGATTTGTGCCTATTTTTAACGTCCGAAAGGGCACTGTTAATACTGTTTGTTCCCAGAGGAGCGCAAATTTTTATGGTAAATTATGTAAATCTGCAGCCGCGCAAATAGAAAAATAATTACTTGTGAAAATATTTAATTTGGGAAAAATGCCATGCCGCCTCGCTGAGCCAGTGTCAGGGCGTATAATGTGCGGGGGATTTTGGCACGAAAACGCGTACATAATCGTTGATTTAGAGCAGTGAAAGCGCCTATTGTGTCCTTATGAAACATTAACTAACCCTTGTGTACTTAAAGCAGATTTTATTCGGTGGCGCCCTTCGATCTTTGGGAAAATTTGTCGGGGGGAAAAATATATTACCAGAGTTCGGTTATTCTCACAAGTAATTATAAATAAACGAATACGCAGTAAATCTGTGTCGTGACGTTGCGACGTAAAGGGATTTCGGGAGGCCGACTAGATTTAATAAAAGGCCAAGTCGGAATTTTATTGATGATTGAATGCGATCGATTGTGGAGGAGCGAGAGAGCTTTAAATATTTATAAATTTGGGGGAAATATTTTGGAAGTTTTAAACTTTGGAGGACTTTTAAATTGATGATATTTTATTGATCAACGGATTAGGTGGGTAAACACATTGTTTGTTGGCAGTTTTCGATTTGTGGAAATTGTTTGTTTAGAGGCCAAATTGGGTGGCGCAGCAAATTTCAGAATTTAAAATTATTATACAGAGTGAGTTAAAAATCCAAAAAGTGCGTATTTTCTTTAGAAACTTTTATTGACCCATCTGTTGAGAGCCACTGTGTGGCTTATGGTAGTTTATTAGCAGTTATTTTTCAATAAAGAAATGGAGGGTGAGTTAAAAATCCAAAAAGTGCATACTTTCTTCAGAAACTTTTATTAACCCACCTGTTGAGAGCCACTGTGTGGCTTATGGTAATTTATTAGCAGTTCTTTTTTAATAAAGAAATGGAGGGTGAGTTAAAAATCCAAAAAGTGCGTACTTTCTTCAGAAATTTTTATTAACCCACTTGTTGAGAGCCACTGTGTGGCTTATGGTAATTTATTAGCAGTTCTTTTTCAATAAAGAAATGGAGGGTGAATTAAAAATCCAAAAAGTGCATACTTTCTTCAGAAACTTTTATTAACCCACCTGTTGAGAGCCACTGTGTGGCTTATGGTAGTTTATTAGCAGTTATTTTTTCAATAAAGAAATGAAGGGTGAATTAAAAATCCAAAAAGTGCATACTTTATTCAGAAACTTTTATTGACCCATCTGTTGAGAGCCACTGTGTGGCTTATGGTAGTTTATTAGCAGTTATTTTTTCAATAAAGAAATAGAGGGTGAATTAAAAATCCAAAAAGTGCATACTTTCTTCAGAAACTTTTATTGACCCATCTGTTGAGAGCCACTGTGTGGCTTATGGTGGTTTATTAGCAGTTATTTTTTCAATAAAGAAATAGAGGGTAAATTAAAAATCCAAAAAGTGCGTACTTTCTTCAGAAATTTTTATTAACCCACCTGTTGAGAGCCACTGTGTGGCTTATGGTAATTTATTAGCAGTGAATTTTTTCATTAAGCAAAATAGAGATGGTAGCGCATGAGCGTTTTGAGAGTTTTTCAAAATCGTGGCTAACATGTTCATTGGTGTGGGAGGTTCGAATCCCGGTCCCGGCAAAAAAAATGGTGTTTTTTTTCGTCAATTTAATAACAAAACACAAATTGAAATAGAAGAATAATCTAGTAGTCCAAGAAATTAATTTACCTCTGCTGTTTTGACAATAATATTAAAATTTTTGCTAATTTTTATAATTCTAGTTCAGCGGTTCTCAAAATTTGGAACTTTAATTTCAAGACGATTTTTTCGGAAAACTATGCATTTTTGAATTACATAAATTTTGTTTTGCCATCTTTAAATTTTTGTTAAGCCATTCTCTAACACGCTGTATATAAGCATATTAACATGTGACCAAAATTTACCTTGTATTAACATTTTTGAATGACAAATTATGACTTATTATTAATTACTCTGTATAAAAAATTTAATTTAAAAAAATGTGTATTTGTTCGAATTACCATTCTTAATATACAGGGTGCTCCATTTTGAATGTAAAAATAAAACACCCTGTATAGAGTAAAAATTTACCTACAAATGCATTGACAGGACGCCAATAATTTATTAACCACAATTGCTCCAAACACTATTTATTCATTTTATTCATCCCCTGGTCAATAAATAAATACAGAAAAAAATACGAAAAAATAGACGAGCTCTCTCGCTGATAAATCAAGCAATTTTCCTAAAAGTCAATATTTTTACGTCGCCACACTACCACATTTCTCTTATACAGAGTGACAAGAAAAAGCTTTAATTTTCCGTGGTGTGTATAAAAGTAAATCACGGCGCACGCATTAAGCAACCGCTCGTAAATATTATAGACATACCGAGAAAATAACAGTGGACAAAAAACAATATTCCTAAATTAAAAAAAAAGTCCCAGATACTCAAATAAGATTGGCAAAAGTTCTAATGCCTCAAAACTTCCAACATATCGATACCTCAAGTTTATTACTTTTCCAAAGAATTATCTCTCCTGTCGTTGATTCCCATCAGATCTGGGTCACTGTAATAACACCAGTTTTTCCAAATTAAAGCAAAAATTCGCATTAAATAAATTAGAATTGATTTCGTTGAAAAAAAAAACTGTTCACTAAAAAGATAGTTATCAGGACATAACACGAATCGATTGCTCCTGGTCATCGAGTTTATCATGCATCTGCAATTAGGGCGAGATTAGGAAATAAACGACAGTTTATTTCCACTTGAAAAGTCGATGTGTACACTTGTGCATATTTGATGCCAATATTTGAGAAATCGGAGTGAAACGTGAGCTCATTTCGTGACAAATCGAAAACTTGGAAAATGTTGGAAAAAAACAGAGCACTGACCAACAATTCCATTTAAAAGTGTGCGAGTGACAATCTCATTTAGAACTTGCTTTCTTTAATTAAAAAAATTGTAATTATACTTGGAAACGTCCAGACAAGGTTTCAATTTCGATAACGGAATTATTTTCCAATATTCATTCATTATTCCATCCATATTCGGGTTTTATTAAAAAGCTTATTTCGAAAACTGTTACGGGTTCATTTGTGCTGCCATTTCGTATTATTGTTACCGTATTACTGTAACAATACATTTATTGAGCGAAAAAGTTAAATTTGTATAATTGCAACTGTTTATTGTTCAGATTATTCCAACAAAAAAATCAGGTGCAAAAGCTGCAGCTAAAGCATAATGTTCAGTAACAAATATAAAAAAACAAAAACTTGGAAATTATTATTTGTAATTGTACAAACATTGATGAACACCAAATAAACATAAAAAATGCATAAAACCAATTGGCCGCTAAAATTAAATAATTAGTATTAACATGACGATCAAATTTAATTAAAATTGTTATTAAAATAATTTTCTGCTATTTTGTGTATAAAATAATGGACCTAAACTAAACTAAATATTTAACACAAAATACACTGTAAAAAAATAGTAAAACTTGCTTTAAAAAATTTCCGCAATAATTGAGTTTTTGCTAAATAAGCGCTTAGAAAAAGTGAATTTTTGTTCATTTGCAATTGTAAAAATTATAATAAACAACTCAAACATTTGGTTTAAATTTTTTTATTTAAATTTTATTTGTGGTAAAAATGGTGGATGCGCCGGGAAAATAAATAAACTTAAAAATTTGGTTTTAAAATCAAAGAAAAATATTCTCTACATTGTGTTTATAAAACTATCATCAAAAAAAATTAAAAATTCACTTCCTGTGACTATACAGGGTAAATTAATTGTGGTTAGTTTCTGAAATATCCTTGAAAAAAAACAAAAATACACTCTTGATGCAGCGTTAGATTTTTAAATACTTAACTAAATCAACATTGTTTTATAAATTGCAAATTAACAAAACAAACTGATTGCATATTAAAATTCATCATGGCACACTAGATAAATTAAAATTAAAAAAATATGCACGCTATTAAATGTGGGTATAAAAATGGTGGATGCGCCGGGAAAATAAATAAACTTAAAAATTTGGTTTTAAAATCAAATAAAAAAATTCTCTGTATTGTGTTTATAAAACCACCTTCAAAATAAATTAAAAATTAAATTCTTGTGTCTATACAGGGTGGTTTGTTTCTGAAATATCCTTGAAAAAACAACAAAAATACACTCTTAATACAGCGTTTGATTTTTAAATACTTAACTAAATCAACATTGTTTTTATCTCTTAAGCAGTCAAGACAAAGTTAACAATAATAATAAAATCGGATATTAATTTTATAATTTCCTAACAGTGGTAATCAACTAACAATAAAAACTAGTTAAAAAAAATTGCAAATTAACAAAACAAACTGATTGCACATTAAAATTCATCATGGCACACTAGATAAATTGAAATCGAAAAAATATGCACGCTATTACATGTGGGTGTAAAAATGGTGGATGCGCCGGGTGAAAAATTTTGTTAACATTATTCTGTTACCACCTGTACTTGATGCATAACTCGAAATCTAATTATTGAATATCTTCATTTTGCGACAAATTGCTTCACCACATTTCAAAACTAAACCAATACAACTAAACTAATATGCAAATCACCACTAAACTAAATCTTAACTCTCAACTCCCATACGTTTCCAAGCGGCCAATTATCGTTCGCGGTCAGTTTCTCCCACTAATCAAACTTTCCCAACTCTACAGACGCCAGGTAACATCGCTGTACTTACTTACTTATTAAACTAATTAACCCACACAATAATGTACAGCAAAACACAATATTCACATTTGGTAGTTGGTATTTCATCGATTCGTCGTGTCTCCGACTGTATTCCAATTCCAAAGCTAGTTCCTCTATGCCCGCACATATTTTAGAAACAATTCAATTTCAGCCATAACTTCCAGCTCGACCAAATAAACCAAAGTTAATTTTTTCGAAATTACAAACAACGGCCCGATCGGACATGAAATTGCGCTCAGTTGCTTTGAATTCAATGCTGGCGACCAAAGTTAATTAACCACTGATACAAAATTGTTTTCTGGCTATTGTTTTTCAATTAAAAGCGACCGATATGACTATATATACAGGGAGTTTCAAAAATACCACTTTTTTACTACTGAAATTAATATTTTTTTAACTACCAAACTAACAATTAAATAAACACAAAAATAAATAAACGAAAGTTGCAAGTAAAAATAGAAATACTACAAAAGAAAGGAATAAAAAATAAAACATAAAGACAATAACAAAAAAGTGAATTTGTACCTAAACTGTACAAGATATAAATATGGTATTGCGGACTCTTTTGTAGAAAATTTAATTCTCTACAACTTTGTTTCTTACACTTTTTTTGTATCTTAAACCGTTTTCACAGCGTTCGCAAAAATTAATAATTCTAAGCACCGTCGCATATTTATCAAAACGCTGGGAATACGGTTAAAGATACAAAAAAAGTGTAAAGAACAAAGTTGTAGAGAATTAAATTTCCTACAAAAAAGTCCGCGACACCATACTTGTATCTTCGACAGTTTAGGTATAAATTAAGTTTCCGTTACTTGACTATCGAAAAAATTAAGCAAATCCGTCACTTGAACGTCTTTAGGGCCTAAACCGTTGACGGTAAAGATATGGTCCCGCGGACTTTTTTAAAGAAAATTTAATTCTCTACAACTTTCTTCTTAATATTTTTCTTGTATCATTAACCGTATTCGCAGCGTTTTGAAAAATACGAGTCGAAGCGCAAATTTTAAATCTAAAATAATTTTTTTCTCATGTTTCTCATGAAAATTTTAGTCTCAGTTTTTCTCAGTCTGTTACGAGTGCAAAGCTCAACATTTCTGCATTTTTTCCAAGTAATTCGTAAATTAGTTAAATTTTAATTAATTTAAAACGATTTGGCGCTGAGATGTTGTAACGCTCGGAGCGCCCTCAGTTTTACTCTGCCGTACTATATCTTTGGGTGCGATTTTGTAACTTGTTTCGCCTCCTAACTCATAGTCTTCCGTAGTTTATAGCATAAGACCTAATTTTATCTAATACATTTTTCAAAAAAGCACGTATTCATAAAGAAACTCAAATTATTTTAAAAACATCAGAGTTAAAAGCTACCTCATCCAGAAATGCAAAAAAATATAGGGTGTTCCATTAAAAATAAATATTTTTTTTCGAAAAAACCCTCTATAGGTGAAAATAATTTTGAATTTTTACGAAAAATAATAAATTTTCTAGCATTTAAAGATCAATAATGGGTGACAATTGTGTGCAAAAAGTCGAGTTTAATTTATTCATGTTGGCAATTATGCGTACAATGACAAGAAGCCCGCACTGCTTTGAAGCCCATTGGGGCATAAAATTAATAAATTGCATCGTAATTTTCCAAAAGCAAGTGAACCATGTGGTAGGTGCTAATAAAATATGTACGGTGTTAAAACCAGAGGTCTCAACCACACTTACCATTATTTCATATTTTAAATAAATCCTATACGCAGAACCGATAAATGAATGTAAAATGTCCGCTCGCGTCGTGAAAAACCATCCGCGAAAATCAAGTCGGCCGGGTTAACAACAATCTCGAATCGGGCACACCTCCCTAGCAATGTGTGCATGTTGCTATCCCAAGGCCTCTAGATCGGGGGGGTGCGAGAGGTTGCGAGCGGCACAACAGTACATTGCTATAGAGCACAGTAGGCACACACTGTATTTTTTTTCCGACGCTCTCGATTTTCTCGTCCAGAGGCTCCTACGACCGTCCGCACTCCATGCCGTCGGTATATTGATCACTTTCCCACTATTTCACCTGTGCAATCTCTCCGGCCGGAGCGTTTTAGGGAAACTTGTGCTTGCCAGGCCGCGGAAATGGCAACAATGAAGTCCCGATTTCCCCCACCGCTTTCTAAGCTGGCTTGGGGCTGCCTAGGCGACCGCGCACGCCAAAGACTCGCTTATTGTGTTATAAAAAATTAACAAGAGAGAGTCGGACACCTATGATTCATTTTTCAGCTAGCGACTTACTGACGTTTCAGAAGCGGTTTTACTAAAGTTTTTGTTATTTATGGCACGGGAGAGAGTTGAACAAGAAAATCGATTAAATTGTAATTTAACTCAAAAAACTGGGCGAGAAATCGAAAAATTAAAAGAGGCATATTTTTGGAACACATGGTATATATTTATTCGTAAATATAGTCACAAATTGTAGGTACAAATTGTTCACCAATTATCTTAAAAACTAAAAAATTCCACTAAAATTACGTTCAGTGGAATTTTTAATGTTAACAAATTTACCCGGCGCATCCACCATTTTTGCTACAAACCAAAGTCGTCTATTTTTCTAATTTAGCACCACTTTTGTTTAACATTTTTTATAATTATGTTATCAAAGATAAAGAAAAATTGTAAAATATTTATACAGCGTGTTCAGGAATAATGTAACAAAAATTTGAAAGTATTAGCTGTTTCAAAACTATAAATGCCAACGTTGCATTTTCTCTCAAAATTAGCTGTTCGTCTACTTCAATGAGAAATCAAATCATAAATAGGTATTTTACAATCTTTGTAATATTATAAAAAAAAAATTCAATAAAATTGAAAGAGGCATATTTTTGGAACACGTGGTATATATTTATTCGTAAATACAGTCACAAATTGTAGGTACAAATTGTTCATCAATTATCTTAAAAACTTAAAAATTCCACCAAAATTACGTTCACTGGAATTTTTAATGTTTACAAATTCTCCCGGCGCATCCACCATTTTTGCAACAAACCAAAAGCCGTTTATTTTTCTAATTTAGCACCACTTTTGTTTATCATTTTTTATAATCATGTTATCAGAGATAAAGAAAGATTGTAAAAAATGTATACAGCGTGTTCGGGAATGGTGTAGCAAAAATTTGAAGGTATTAGCTGTTTCAAAACTATAAATGCCAACGTCGCTTTTTCTCTCAAAATTAGCTGTTCGTGCACTTCAATGAGAGATCATAAATAGCTGTTTTACAATCTTTTTAATATTATTAAAAAAAAAATCAATAAAATTGAAAGAGGCATATTTTTGGAACATATGGTATATATTTATTCGTAAATACAGTCACAAATTGTAGGTACAAATTGTTCACCAATTATCTTAAAAACTAAAAAATTCCACTAAAATTACGTTCAGTGGAATTTTTAATGTTAACAAATTTACCCGGCGCATCCACCATTTTTGCTACAAACCAAAGTCGTCTATTTTTCTAATTTAGCACCACTTTTGTTTAACATTTTTTATAATTATGTTATCAAAGATAAAGAAAAATTGTAAAATATTTATACAGCGTGTTCAGGAATAATGTAACAAAAATTTGAAAGTATTAGCTGTTTCAAAACTATAAATGCCAACGTTGCATTTTCTCTCAAAATTAGCTGTTCGTCTACTTCAATGAGAAATCAAATCATAAATAGGTATTTTACAATCTTTGTAATATTATAAAAAAAAAATTCAATAAAATTGAAAGAGGCATATTTTTGGAACACGTGGTATATATTTATTCGTAAATACAGTCACAAATTGTAGGTACAAATTGTTCATCAATTATCTTAAAAACTTAAAAATTCCACCAAAATTACGTTCACTGGAATTTTTAATGTTTACAAATTCTCCCGGCGCATCCACCATTTTTGCAACAAACCAAAAGCCGTTTATTTTTCTAATTTAGCACCACTTTTGTTTATCATTTTTTATAATCATGTTATCAGAGATAAAGAAAGATTGTAAAAAATGTATACAGCGTGTTCGGGAATGGTGTAGCAAAAATTTGAAGGTATTAGCTGTTTCAAAACTATAAATGCCAACGTCGCTTTTTCTCTCAAAATTAGCTGTTCGTGCACTTCAATGAGAGATCATAAATAGCTGTTTTACAATCTTTTTAATATTATTAAAAAAAAAATCAATAAAATTGAAAGAGGCATATTTTTGGAACATATGGTATATATTTATTCGTAAATACAGTCACAAATTGTAGGTACAAATTGTTCACCAATTATCTTAAAAACTAAAAAATTCCACAAAAATTACGTTCAGTGGAATTTTTAATGTTAACAAATTCTCCCGGCGCATCCACCATTTTTGCAACAAACCAAAAGCCGTTTATTTTTCTAATTTAGCACCACTTTTGTTTATCATTTTTTATAATCATGTTATCAGAGATAAAGAAAGATTGTAAAAAATGTATACAGCGTGTTCGGGAATGGTGTAGCAAAAATTTGAAGGTATTAGCTGTTTCAAAACTATAAATGCCAACGTCGCTTTTTCTCTCAAAATTAGCTGTTCGTGCACTTCAATGAGAGATCATAAATAGCTGTTTTACAATCTTTTTAATATTATTAAAAAAAAAATCAATAAAATTGAAAGAGGCATATTTTTGGAACATATGGTATATATTTATTCGTAAATACAGTCACAAATTGTAGGTACAAATTGTTCACCAATTATCTTAAAAACTAAAAAATTCCACAAAAATTACGTTCAGTGGAATTTTTAATGTTAACAAATTCTCCCGGCGCATCCACCATTTTTGCAACAAACCAAAAGCCGTTTATTTTTCTAATTTAGCACCACTTTTGTTTATCATTTTTTATAATCATGTTATCAGAGATAAAGAAAGATTGTAAAAAATGTATACAGCGTGTTCGGGAATGGTGTAGCAAAAATTTGAAGGTATTAGCTGTTTTAAAACTATAATTGCCAACGTCGCATTTTCTCTCAAAATTAGCTGTTCGTGCACTTCAATGGGAGATCTAATCATAAATAGCTATTTTACAATCTTTTTAATATTATTAAAAAAAAATTCAATAAAATTGAAAGAGACATATTTTTGGAACACATGGTATATATTTATTCGTAAATACAATCACAAATTGTAGGTACAAATTGTTCATCAATTATCTTAAAAACAAAAAAATTCCACCAAAATTACGTTCAGTAGAATTTTTAATGTTTACAAATTCTCCCGGCGCATCCACCATTTTTGTTACAAATCAAAGTCGTTTATTTTTCTAATTTAAGATCACTTTTGTTTATTCTTTTTTATAATTATGTTATCAGAGATAAAAAAGATTGTAAAATATTTATACAGCGTGTTCAGAAATGGTGTAGCAAAAATTTGAAAGTATTAGCTGTTTCAAAACTATAAATGCCAACATCGCATTTTGTTCTCAAAATCAACTGTTATGAATTATTCATGCACTTAAATAAAACATCTAATCATTAATAACTATTTTACAATTTTATTAATGTTATTAAAAGAATAATTCAGTAAATTACGACGTTGGCGTTTTTATAGTTTTGAAACAAGTAATAGATAAAAAATGGCAAAACAAATCGATTAAAAAAAATCTGTAAATCGAAAATGGTTAGTTTTCCCAAAAATCATTCTGAAATTAAAGTCCCAAATTTTGAGAACCGCTGGTCTAGAATTATAAATTTTTTTGACAAAACAGCACTAAGTTAACTTTTTGGTCCTCTACGTTATTCTTTTATTTAAATTTGTGTTTTGTTATTGAATTTAACGAAAAAAAAAAACAAAAAAATTGACAGGACCGGGATTCGAATCTCCCTCACAAATAAACATGATAGATACGATTTTAAAAAATTCTCAAAACACCCATGCGCCAACATCTCCAATTTGCTTAATAAAAAAAATAACTGCTAATAAACTACCATAAGCCACACAGTGGCTCTCAACAGGTGGGTTAATAAAAATTTCTGAAAAAAATACGCACTTTTTTGAAAAATGATATAAGTTTTTAACTCGTCTGTTCATCACAGATTTACATACAAAATATTGCTAAGCCATTCCTTAACACCCTGTGTAATTAACTTTTATTATGATGTAAATGATTAAAAAAATATTAAAAAAACTTTGTATTTGTTAATAAACGATATTTTTTGCTGTAAAGGCTTATTTTACATAACAAACTTCACAATACAAAACAGAAAACGTTTCGGCCTAAAAATACCATCATCAGTTCTAAATTACAATTATTACGAAAAACACGAACGCCTTTAAATTATATTACTATTATTATTATTATTATTATTATTATTGCTATTACTATTATTATTATTATTAAAACAGCTCAACCATTTTGAAAAAAAATTATCAGAATTTCAAAGCTCTAGCTAAAAAGTTACTAATGTAGACCCTAAAAAAATCACCTTGTACGTAATAATGTTCATAAAAAAATATATATTTTTTTTTAAAACGCTCATGACAAAGAACACTTTTGTTGGCCAATGTGTAAAAATTTGCCCTTTCTTTACTGTTTCGAAAAAGCCAGCAGGATTTACTTGCAAGTCAATTTTTTTTAATAAAATAGCAAAAACATTTTGCTAAAAACAGACTATTTCGTTGAAATCTTTCCTAGTAAATAATTATGTATTGAGCTTTTTTCTGTAAAAGTGGCCCCAAAGAGAACATAACATGTAAAATTTCCGAGAAAAACCCGGAAAATTCCGGCTAGTTTAGAAGTTATTGATGGATAGAGGAAACGCATATTTTCGCTTATTTACTCGTCGATTAAGCGTAAACCGTTTTTTTAATACGATTTTTCGTTTTGTGTTCTTTTTCATCACATGTGAGAATAAATAATAAACCACCCATTTTTTATTTAACATATTTATTTTTCAAATTATCTTCTGTATTCACTATCACTTAAGTAGAACGTGTGGGTTTTGTAATAATACCCTAAATTGACAGTTAGTTAATGTTTTATTAGGCTGATATAGTGAAATGGGTTTATTTTTAGCTTTTCCAATAACGTGGGTGATTCTCACTTCTGACAGGTCATACACCTTTTATTCCAAAGCGAGTGAAATATAGTTTGTTGCAATTTCACGTCAATTTTTAAAAGTAAACGAACAAAAACCAAGTAAAATTCGTTAATTTAGCGAAACAATTACAACGACAATGCAATTCCACGGTGGGTGTAATCGCTTTTTGTGCTCATCCGGTTATTAGCAAAATGCCGCTTGTAAACATTTCACTCCCACGTGGGATTTTTTTCACTGAAAGCCTAAGACAAAATCACCCCGAATTTTTATTAATTTTTCTCAAAATAACGAAGTTACAGTCTCTCGACTTCAAGGTAATTAAACCACTTTCCGTCGATTTTTCGAGTGCAAGTGGGTGATTTTTCCGCAACGAGCATCTCGGTGGAGTTAAAGTGTGACAAAACAGGACGATGTGGACGTTATGTCCGCTCCATTCGTTCCAATGTCGGGCCATTAGGACCGGCTCTGATTCCACTCCTAAGTCTTGTTTATAAATACAAGCCTTAAGCTTCGGTACGGCGTTTCCGGGACTTGGAGATGGGGTTTTCTTTCGTAAAGAACTTTAAGACACTAACAATGGAGAGATAAGTGGTTTGTGTTAAGCCCAATGCTGCCAAACAAATTATTATGCCTGGGGGATGGGCCTAAAGCTAATTTCATCGGCAATAACCAAGTTTTGTGACAGAATTTTGAGATTAATAAAATAAATAACTAAAAAGTGAAGAAAAATAAAAAAAGCAAAAAAATTAGAGAAGAAACAGAAATAAAATATCAAACAAAAAAGATAATAACAAAATTATTACTTAAATCACTTAAAGCAATAATGAAGAGCATTCAAAAAAAAACAAAAAATTAAGAAACTTATAAAAAAGTGTAGAACAAAGAAATAACAAATTATTAAAATGAAGAAAAATAATAAGCATTTATTAATTATTTAAAAACATGTGTTACACCATTAAAGAACATGAAAATTTAAAATTAAAGTAGATTAAGAAAACATAAAAATAAATGCATAAAATAAAACGAGAAAACAAAAAAGTAAACGGAACAAAATATAAAAACGTATAAAACTGAAAATTAAAAAATTAAAAACCGAAAAAATTAAACAAAATTATAATCTTCATAACAAAAATTTGTACAGATCTATTGTTTCTACGTTGTTTATTGTTTCCAACTTAGTTACAATAAATTTTAATAAATAAATTCTACAAAAAAAAATGAAAAAAAAATAGTTTGAATCTTTGCAACAGCAAGTTATCTAAGTTATCTTTAAAAGACAAGATTGTTTATAAAAAACTAAACTAAATGATCATGCCTTGCTTTTACGTTTCCTTCTTATGTTTTAACAAAAAAAGTGAGTTAGTATATGATTATACAGGGTGGCCCAGCTCAACTCCCAACTTCTGTAACTCAGTTATTCATAAAATTGGACAATAAAGTTGGACTTATGATACATTGTAGTCATTATTTATACTCAAGCCCATATTTTAGGAAAATATTTTTGATTATACAGGGTGTCCCAAAAAAGTATGACGTCATAATAGTAAATTTTTTGATGGCGTAATATAATTTTTTTGTGCTCGTTACAATACTCTTTTATCTTCTAATATGTCTCTAATTTTTTTTTAATCGATTTAAGAATTACTGTTAAAAAATAAAATAAAATAAAATCGGTATATATCTTTAATTTCGAAAATTAATAAAAAATAGAAACGATGCATTTTTGATGACATTATAATAAAGTACACGTTTCACAGGCACAAAAAAATAATAGCATGCTGTTAAAAATATTTATAACTATGACGTCATTTTTTTTGGGACACACTGTATGATGCATAAGACGGAAGCTGGGCTGGACCCCCTGTATAGAATTGTCAAACTAAGTAATATATATTGATCATGCCTTGCTTTTACGTTTCCTTCAACAAAAAAAGTGAGTTAGTATATAATTATACAGGGTGGCTCAGTTCAACTCCCAACTTCTGTAACTCGGTTATTCATAAAGTTGGACTTTTGATATTTTGTAGTCATTATATATACTCACGCCCGTATTTAAAAAAATATTTTTGATTATACAGAGTGTCCCAAAAAAGTATGACGTCATAATAGTAAATTTTTTAATGGCGTAATATAATTTTTTTGTGCTCGTTAGAATATTCTTTTATCTTCTAATATGTCCCTAATTTTTTTTTCCAATCGATTTAAGAATTACTGTTAAAAGATAAAATAAAAAAAAATCAAAAAAAAAAGTAAACGGAACAAAATGTAAAAACGCCTAAAACTGAAAATTAAAAGATAAAATACCAAAAAAATTAAACCAAATTATAATCTTCATAACAAAAATTTGTACAGATGTATTGTTTCTACGTTGTTTATTGTTTCCAACTTAGTTACAATAAATTTTAATAAATAAATTCTACAAAAAAAATGGAAAAAAAAATAGTTTGAATCTTTGCAACAGCAAGTTATCTAAGTTATCTTTAAAAGACAAGATTGTTTATAAAAAACTAAACTAAAATAATTCAAAAAATAGTTACGAAAAAGAATCTGAATAAGTAAATGCTTTTACCTATAACAGTAAGAGATAGACGTATTTTATATTTTATCAAAAAGAAAGAGATAAAACTATATAAAAGCTTCTGCTACATTTACCTATTAAATAAATTCAAAAATTAAAATATAAAAAAATATTTGTTAAAGCAACAGCAAAATAATCAAATTGAAAATATCGAAGAATTGGAATTAAAATAAAATATCAAACAAAAAAATTATTAGAAGAAAAACTAAATAAAAATATAAGTTTAATTTAATTAAAAAAGTAGAATAAGAAAAAGAACTGATAATAAAAAATTTATTGCTTAAACTGTTGCAAAAGCAAAAAAGAGCATAATAAACGAAAAAATACAGAAACAATAAAATTATAAAAGTGGCGAACGAAAAAACTACTAAAAGACAAAAATAAAATACTATTAAAACCAAGATAAATAATAAACAATAATAATGTATTTGAAAATATGTATTATACAATTAAAGAACGTAAAAAATTAATATGACTTAGAAAAGCAAAAATAAAACGAGCAGAGATTTGTAAAAAAAATGAAACAAACTGAAAAAGCGTCAAAAACGAAAAACTAAAAAAAAAAGTACCAAAACAAGAAAAAAAATTATAATCTTTATAATAAAAATCAGTTCAGATCTATTGTTTCTAGGTTACTTAACTTCAGAAAACAAGGAAATCAAAAAAAAAGCTCAAATATTTACAGAATAGTAAATGCTTCTACTTGTAACACTAAAAGATAGACGTAATTTATATTTTATTAGAAAACAAGTGACAAAAGTATCTAATAAATAAAATCAAAAATAAAACTAAAAAAATATTTGTAAAAGCAACAGATTAATCAAATTTAAAAATTTGAAGAGAATTATTATATTTTACTAAAGTATAGAGAAATAATTTATAAAACAGTCTGGTTCGAAGGCAAAGGCAAAAACACTTAATTAAAAAAAAACAAAAAAAAAGCAAGTAAATAATAAATTTATTAATTCAACTGCTTAAAGCAATAAAGAAAACTAACAACAAAAAAAATAAAAAATTCCAAAAAGCAAAAAAAATTTTTGAAAAAAAACTAAAGATTGGAAACACTGATAAACACTGAAACAGGTCAGTGTAAATTAACTCAAAATCACAAATAACTACAGCTGAACATGTGTATTGATCCAGAACCGAATGTAATAATTAGTTTATTGCAACTCCTGTGGCATATCGATTCGGACACAACTGTATGTTTTTTTTTGAAAACCCGTGCAAAATAAAATATAGGCTTCTCCCCTACATCGCCGGTGGAAATTCGACTTTGACGCGGGTTCTTAATGCACTCTGGAGACAGATTAAAGCCGACAAAATAACGAATTGCAAACCTATTTACACGTCGTAAAGGAAAAAAACTGCCAATTTGATCATAGAGTTCGTTGATTGAATGCAAATATACACAGACAGTGTTATTTACAGCACTGTTCCACTCGATAAAGAGGCGAAAAGGTGCAAAGTTTGATCAACGATTCGGCTTTTTTCGCGCGGCGAGTTCGTACATAGTTTGACCTAGAACAACGTGTTTACGTACACCCAGGTTGTAAATTACACGAAATATCGGGTCCTGGGGGATTTGGCGCGACGCTTATCAAGCTCAAAAATTTCTAGCTTTTTTTACAAACTAATTGAACTAAAATCTTTACGCAAAAATTCACATAAATCAGTTATTTATAACCGAATGAAACACTAGGAAAGGCTTGCATGATTACCGAACCACTGAGAACCATTAGCGGTTGTTTGACTTTTGATAATTATCGAGAAGCCAGATTAAATCAATGAGTGTTGAAAGTTTTGTATTTGATCGTAATTAGATTTTCAAAGTTGAACCAACAATTGAGAGAATTAATTTAATATTGATCATGCCTTGCTTTTCGTTTCCTTCTTATGTTTCAACAAAAAAAAAGTTATTATATGATTATACAGGGTGGCCCAGCTCAACTCCCAACTTCTGTAGCTCAGTTATTAATAAAGTTGGACTTTTGATACTTTGTAGACATTATTTATACTGGAGGACGTATTTTATAAAAATATTTTTGATTATACAGAGTGTCCCAAAAAAGTATGACGTCATAATAGTAAATTTTTTGATGGCGTAATATAATTTTTTTGTGCACGTTAGAATACTCTTTTATTTTCTAATATATCTATAATTTTTTTTGATCGATTTAAAAATTACTGTTAAAAAATATAATAAAAAAAAATCGGTATATATCTTGAATTTCAAAAATTAATAAAAAATAGAAACGATGCATTTTTGATGACATTATTATTAGGTACACGATGAATAAGCACAAAAAAATAATAGCATGCTGTTAAAAATATTTATAACTATGACGTCATATTTTTTTGGAACACACTGTATAATGCATAAGACGGAAGCTGGGCTGGACCCTCTGTATAGAATTGTCAAACTAAGTAAGCCTTGCTTTTACGCTTCCTTCTTATGTTTCAACAAAAAAAGTGAGTTAGTATATAATTTTACAGGGTGGCCCAGCTCAACTCCCAACTTCTGTAACTCAGTTATTCATAAAATTGGACTTTTGATACTTTGTAGTCATTATTTATACTCAAGCCCATATTTTAGAAAAATATTTTTGATTTTACAGAGTGTCCCAAAAAAGTATGACGTCATAATAGTAAATTTTTTGATGGCGTAATATAATTTTTGTGTGCCCGTTAGAATACTCTTTTATCTTCTAATATGTCCCTATGTTTTTTTTAAATCGATTTAAGAATTACTGTTAAAAAATAAAATAAAAAAAAATCGGTATGTATCTTTAATTTCGAAAATTAATAAAAAATAGAAACGATGCTTTTTTGATGACGTTATTATTAGCTACACGTTGAACAGACACAAAAAAATAATAGCATGCTGTTAAAAATATTTATTACTATGACGTCATATTTTTTTGGGACACACTGTATGATGCATAAGACGGGAGCTGGGCTGGACCCTCTGTATAGAATTGTCAAACTAAGTAATATATATTAATCATGTCTTGCTTTTACGTTTCCTTCTTATGTTTCAACAAAAAAAGTGAGTTAGTATATGATTATACAGGGTGGCCCAGCTCAACTCCCAACTTCTGTAACTCAATTATTCATAAAATTGGACTTTTGATACTTTGTAGTCATTATTTATACTCAAGCCCATATTTTAGAAAAATATTTTTGATTTTACAGAGTGTCCCAAAAAAGTATGACGTCATAATAGTAAATTTTTTGATGGCGTAATATAATTTTTTTTGTGCACGTTAGAATACTCTTTCATCTTCTAATATGTCTATAATTTTTTTTAATCGATTTAAGAATTACTGTTAAAAAATAAAATCAAAAAAAATCGGTATATATCTTTAATTTCGAAAATTAATAAAAAATAGAAACGATGCTTTTATGATGACACTATTATTAGGTACACGTTGAACAGGCACAAAAAAATAATAGCATGCTGTTAAAAATATTTATTACAATGACGTCATATTTTTTGGGACACACTGTATGATGCATAAATATCTTTCGAAAACACGTACCATTTGCCTTTGTGTTTGTTATTCTGGGCTTTAAAATTTGATCAAAAAACTTTTTAACATTTCACTATTTCGTTGTATTTTCAGCAGGCTTTGAAAGCACTTGCTTAAATAGTTGATCGAGGCCGCCTCCATAAATTTTATTATTATCCCTGTCATAGGAGCAATATATCGGGCGCGTTTAGCATTTAAAATATCGCTGGCTTTAAAGTAAAACAGTGTTGGTATTTTGCTTGTTTTCAGTTAAAATTACCAACATTTGAAAGTAAAATAAGGCGGCTATGATTCGATTTAGATCGGAAATGCATTTCTCACACGCAAATAAATTAATTTGCTTAAAAGGTAATCGGGGAAAGAAAGTTACTTTAAAGTTGTTTTTGTCAAGTTGTAAATTATTTGATAAGCTTTGGAAAGCTTTCCCAGGAGGAAACCAAAGGGATTTTCCACCGTTTGACATAATCTCTTCGATCAATCTATTGTTTAGCGAAGATTTACGCCAAAGAATGCTGTCAACGCGCAACAATTCAAAAAAATTGAAAAAGTTGAGTTAAAATTTAATACAGTTTTAGACTGAAAGCAATGGAAATAACTCCGATTTAAATTGGAGTTTTTTGATGTGCTTTTATGGCTCCATTTTTCGCAACTTCTAAATAACCCCATTCCAAAAATATCCTATATATGGACCCTAACAACTTATTTATGACCCAATATAAAACCTTAGACTAGCTTTTCAGAGAGCGAGTGAATTTTTGAACGCACTCGCTTGTCAATAAAAAATGCCCTTAATTATTTGCTCCAACAAACATACTTTTTCGCCGTGTTTTGTGGCATACGGCGTCCCAGAAGAGACAATTTCAATATCTGGCCCTGTCCTATAAAACTTTCCCGGATAAATAGACTTTATTTCAGTGAAACTGGTTTTCTTCGTCGAAAATCGATCGGAAGTCTACGTTTAAATAAATAAACAACGGATTATTGAAAGTTTTAATGAGGGGCACGAGTTCGTTAAACATTTAGAGTTAAATTATTAAAATTTCACGGGAAACCTGAAACCAGAAGTTGGGTAATTAAAATTCAAAGCTGGAAGTTGTGGGTTCGCACCCCGGTGAGGACCAACTTTTTTTCACCTCCCACGTACTTTAATAACAAAAGCGGGTAAAAAGGCGGTGTTAATAAACATTTTTAACAATTTTGCATATAATACACACAAAAATCTGCGTTTGGTATTAAGTACAATGTGTTTTTAAATAATTGTCATCTAGTCGCCTGTGAATTTCCCATGTAAAATCAGAAATGGCGCTTTGTAGAATTAATGACATTATCCATTTATTAAGTCTCCCATTCGGAAATAAACTTCGAAAACAAAAGTATTTTCATATGCAGTATAACAATTTAGTTGCATTTTAATAAAATTTTTAAAATAATTAATTGACAATTTGTAAATTTCGCAAGTGACAGTTTTGACATTTATTTAATTGGACAAAGCGGCACAATTTTTTTTTAAATGTAAACCAATTCCAAAGTTAACTAGATGACAATCATTTAAAAACACATTGTATATTTTTCATTCAATTAATTTTTTCTCCAATTTCTTATACAAAGTGAATTCAAAGTAAAATAAAATACATATTTTGAATAAAGTAAATTATTCAAAAAAAAAACCCTACCCTGTGACATTATTTCAAAAATTTATGACGTCATAATTTCTTAAAAAATGACGTATTTTCTTATTTTTTTTAAAGGCAACCGACATTTTTTTTACTGTTTTTGATACTTAGTACACTTCTTTATTTTTTAAAAAAATATAAAATAACATAAAAAAAGTCAAAAACTAATCGAAAATTTTTCATTTCATTTAAAAAAATATAAAAAAATTGTTCATGTAAATTTTATTGTAATAAAATTGTATTGTATGTCTGTAATTTTTTTCAAATTTATTATATAATTCCTTACAATTAATTAAATAATTACTACCTGTTAGGTACAAAAAATTGTAATTATTTCTTGTATCATCTGAGAAAATGTTTCTCTATACGTAGTAACTTTTTTTCTAATATTTCTACAATTATGATATTAATTAATTAATCATTAACGACAATTAACGTAATTTTGGTGCTAGCAAAATTTTATTACGATTTTTTTGGTTAAAACAGTAGAAATCATGAAATTTCGATTAATTAAAGTCTTCATATTTTTTATTTTTTGACATATTATTATATTATTAATATATTATATTATTTCTTGACATAATATTCTTACACTTCTTGTTGGATTTTCTTGGCGTGTTTTTTTTTATTTATTTATAATATTCCTAATTCATTTATTTTAATTGTAAAAGAGTAAAAAAATATATAGTATTTATTGACTTCGTTAGTCAGTTTATGAGACAGTGAAAAATACTGTTAATAGACTAACCCTGTATACTATTTGAAAAATGTTTTAAAGACCAAAAAAAAGTTTCCGACTACGTTTTGTTTATTTTTTCTTCAACCATACGTCAGAAAAAAATACCAAAAATGTTGAAAAACTTTATTTGAAAAAATTACATATTTGAAAAAACGAGTAAAAAAATTTATTACAAAAATAATTTTTTTAATTCCTCCGAGAACAAAGAAAAATAAACGCGGCCTTTACGAGTTGTCCAAAACTGGGAATTCACTGAAAAAAAAATTTAATTAAATTAAAGAATTCACTGCCACTATTAGAGTTCACCCTGTAATGAAAAAAAAACACCAGAATTGTTTAAAAAATTTATTTGAAAAAAAAATACAATTTTATTGCACCAGAGCATCAGCGTCCATTTAATTAAGACAAACTGAAAATCTCGTTCTTTTATATAAGTTTTACGAGTAATAAAACTGATTTGGAACAACGATGAGTAAAAATGTAATACAAAAATAGTTCAGTTAAATTTGATTGAATTCCTAACCGCAACATTCAAACAAACCAACTGCCGAATTTTTTCCCATGGTGGCGGATGATTGTGAATGTTTGTGGTGCGAATTAGCCTCCCTGAAGAATCGGAAACACATCTGGCCTTACATTTGGACGTGAAATAATCATTACAAATCCAAAACGTGCGACCTTTGGCGTTTTTTCCGATTAATGTAAAACAAATTCCTGTTATAAACCATGCAAAGGCGGCCTTTACGTGTTGTCCAAAACTGGGGATTCACTGAAAAAAAATTAAAATTAGAATAAGCAAAACAAGTCGTTTGTCTCGCAAACTCCAGACGGTGTTTCAAACAAATGAGAAGACGAAAAACATCAACTTGGAAGTCGTAAACTTTAACTATGCGCCACAGCAAAAAGGAAGGTTTTTGTGGCCGACTACGGAGATCTAAAGGCTAGGATGCGAAACGACGCGCAAATAAAACGGTCCCGTTAATGGCGCTAGCAGCGGTAAGGCAAATTTTTGGTCATTTTCGGGTAATTTTTTGTTATAAACAGAAAAAAAAAACTATTTTTGGTCTAAAAACTTGTTTAAATCTTCAGAACTTGTAAAAATAATGTCATTTTTGACAAAATTCTGTAATTTATATTGGGTTACTTTTCAAAAAATTTTGCCCAATTTGCTGAATAAACGCTTAAAAATGTAAATTTTTGGTCAATTTTGGCCAAATTTGGTGATTGTTTGTTCTAAACAGAGAAAAAAAAAACTATTTTTGGTCTAAAAACGTGTTTAAATATTCAGAACTTGAAAAAATAATGTCATTTTTGACACAATTCTGTCATTTATATTGGCTTACTTTTCAAAAAATTTTGCCCAATTTGCTGAATAAACGCTTAAAATGTAAATTTTTGGTCAATTTTGTCCAATTTGGCGTTTTTTTGTTCTAAACAGAGAAAAAAAACAATTTTTGGTCTAAAAACGTGTTTAAATATTCAAAACTTGCAAAAATTATGTCAATTTTTGACAAAATTCTGTGATTTATATTGGCTTATTTTTCAAAAAAATTTGTCCAATTTGCTGAATAAACGCTTAAAAATGTAAATTTTTGGTCAATTTTGGCCAAATTTGGTGATTTTTTTATCTAAACAGAGAAAAAAAAACTATTTTTGGTCTAAAAACGTGTTTAAATATTCAGAACTTGCAAAAATAATGTCATTTTTGACAAAATTCTGTCATTTATATTAGCTTACTTTTCAAAAAATTTTGCCCAATTTGCTGAATAAACGCTTAAAAATGTATATTTTTGGTCAATTTTGGCCAAATTTGGTGATTTTTTGTTCTAAACAGAGAAAAAAAACTATTTTTGGTCTAAAAACGTGTTTAAATATTCAGAACTTGCAAAAATAATGTCATTTCTGACAAAATTCTGTCATTTATATTGGCTTACTTTTCAAAAAATTTTGCCCAATTTGCTGAATAAACGCTTAAAAATGTATATTTTTAGCCATTTTTGGCCAATTTGGTGCTTTTTTGTTTTAAACAGAGAAAAAAAACCTGTTTTTGGTCTAAAAACGTGTTTAAATATTCAGAACTTGCAAAAATAATGCCATTTCTGACAAAATTCTGTGATTTATATTGGCTTACTTTTCAAAAAATTTTGCCCAATTTGCTGAATAAACGCTTAAAAATGTATATTTTTGGCCATTTTTGGCCAAATTTGGTGATTTTTTGTTCTAAACAGAGAAAAAAAAACTATTTTTGGTCTAAAAACGTGTTTCAATATTCAGAACTTGCAAAAATAATGTCATTTTTGACAAAATTCTGTGATTTATATTGGCTTACTTTTCTAAAAATTTTGCCCAATTTGTAGAATAAACGCTTAAAAAATGTAAATTTTTGGTCATTTTGAACCAAATTTGGTAATTTTTTCGTTCTAGTTTAATAAAAGCTAATAAAAACAAGGTAATGTATTTAAAAAAAATAATTGCGCAATAATCGAGTTTTCGCTGAATTTTCGTTTAGTTATAAAACTGCTAAAACAAATTAAAAAAAATACTAGATTGCTAATTTGAATGCAAAACGCTAGGCTTTATTGACGAAAATTGCATTTAAACGCAAAAAACGGTCAATTTGTTTATGCAAATTATCAGAATATTGACCATTATAATAAATTAATAATTAATTAAATATTGATCCATGGGCTTGCTCGCTAGATGACGCCCCATTATCAATCCCTACTTTACCGACATTATCAATATAACCCCAAAATTTCGGTACATTGTTAATAAAACGATGTCGGTCCCTCGGGCTTTGCCCCAGAGCAAGGAGGCCCTCCTCAAATCGTACCGCACGCGCCTCAAAGACGACGTCAAAAGCATGTTGGAAAACTTCGAAGGTGCGTATCCTAACCTCAAAACCGTCCCTATTTTTTTTCTCCAGAAATCGTTAAATTGGCCAAAGGCGATCACGACACGCAGTTATCTCGCATGACGCAATGCGAGCAAGACACTTTTGAGATGCACGTCCGTGCCGCTAACATAGTCAGGGCCGGGGAATCCCTCATGAAGCTTGTCTCTGACATCAAACAGTATCTGATTTTGAACGATTTCCCGTCCGTTAACGAGGCGATAACGCAAAACTCGAAGCTTTTCAGGTGAGTTTTGCGCAAGGGGGCGCAGTGTTTGAGGCTGTTTTAGGACAAAGCAAGCTGAGTGTGACCAGAAATTGATGTCTTTGAGGGACGATATGGCGGCTGATTTGTACGACTTGGAAGAGGAGTATTACAGTAGTTTGAATAAATAAATGATAAAGCAGCAATTTGTATTTTTTATTCGTTGTTTACGCAATAAAATTATAATTTACAAACTTCCGATGTGTGTTTTAATTTCGTGTGAATGCATAAGGTTTTATCGGTGGGGGGCGGGTGGTTGTGCAAGATGTTTATGCGCATAAGGCGGCCTGTGGGGTCAGTTGAACATCGGGCCTTGCATTTTGTTAGGTAGTAATGGCCACAAACCCAAAATATGCGGGCCCCCATTTTCTGGTTTTTGTAAAAAACGTGCTCTTTGTATAACATGCACAGTTTGCCTCGGCGAGTTTTGGAAAACACGGGCTTGTCTGGAAAAAAACAATATTTAAAGACCAAAGTTTTGTGAAAAAATAATACAAACTTGTTTTTAATAAACTTTATTTACACAAATAAAAGTCTACTGTCCTCTTTTTCTAACACCATAATTATCAAGTGCGTACAAAATTTATCATTTTTTTGCCAAAGTAGGGCCCAAATAAGTCTTAAAACTCTATACAGGGTGTTTCATTTTTACAGTGCAGCCTTTAACATAGTTTTTTGAAATGGCACCTGCTGTATATTTGTACAGGTTTAAATGTGCACTTTTTGGGCTTTATAAATCAGTTTAATTTTTGCAATTTGCTTTAACCATTCAGAAGTTATTTAATTTTTTCTACAATTTTGTGCGTCTGCAGACACTTAATTAAAAAATCGCAGTGTGCTTGGTTTTCAAGATATTGAGTTGGGATTTTGTCTGTGTGTAAACAATTGTCGGGGGTATTTTTCGGCGACAAGACTGTCCATTTACATTGTAGCATTAGCATGTTGTGACACATTCATTTTGGTAAACTTTGAAGGACCATAACTTGATTTTTTCAAATAGCACCCTTTGTATTTTATTACTGAAGATTATTCAGCATCTCATTTTACATTTTTTTCACCTCTTAATTTTTTTTCCAAAAGTTGAGAGTTTCGGAGATAACTCGGTTTTTCTGAAAAATGCACATAAAATTCCTTGGATACCAACGTAGTGTGCCATGTAAAACAATACATTCTGACATAATAACATCAGACTGGCGTTTTTGTACGTGACGTTTTGATTTTGTTGTGAAAATGAATTTTTCATGTAAATTGCATACAAATCTCATCGAGATATAAAGTTTAATTTTGATGAGAAATCATTAAATAAAAATAAAAAAACGACGGCACTAATAAAGAAAATATGCAAGAAATAATTAAAAAAGCTTTTTGTAGAACTGATCATATCATCTTAGAAGCGGTGAATTTTAAAAAAGAATTGACCAATGTATTACTTTATTTTTTTTTATTTCTTCATTTTAAATTTCTATCATTTTTATTTAATCATTTCTTGTCAAAATTTGATTTAAATTTATGCATCTAGATGATGCATTTTACGCGAAAAATTCATTTTCACAATAAAATCAAAACGTGACGTACTATAAATGCCATTTTGACATTAGTATGTCAAAATGTATTGTCTTTCATAGCACGCTGCATTAGTATCCGAGATTTTGTGTGCATTTTTCAGAAAAACCTAATTATCTTCTCAACTATCAACTTGTGAAAAAAACTAAAGAGGTAAAAAAGATGTAAAATGAGACGCTGAATAATAATAAGTAATAAAATACAGAGGGTGCTATTTAAAAAAATCAAGTTATAGTCCTTCAAAATTTACCAAAATGAATGTGTCACAGCAAGGTGATGCTACAATGCAAATGTATGGTCTTGTCACCAAAAGATACCTCAGACATTTGTTTACTTACGGACAAAGTCCCAACTTGATATCCCAAAAACCAAGGCCACTGCGATTTTTTAATAATGTGCCTGCAGACGCACAAAATTATAGAAAAAATTAAATAACTTCTGAACGGTTAAAGTAAATTGCAAAAACTAAACTGATTTATAAAGCCTAAAAAGTGCACATTTAAACATGTACAAATATACAGGGGGTACTATTTAAAAAAACTATGTTAAAAACTGCACTGTAAAAATGAAACACCCTGTATCGGGCAAGGTAAATAAAAACAAAATTTCCTTCTCATTTGAATTAATCAATACCGGTAATGGGAGGAAACGAAACGGAAGCAAAACAAATCTAAAAAACAGGAATCAATCAACTAAGCATCCGTTTATTCACTTTTGGTTATAATTATTTATTACAAAAATTCATCTTGAACATCTTTTCGGCCACCTGTTCTTTCTTCGGGGGGTGATTATGCAGTGTTGTGGTGCACAAAATAGGCCCACCTTTTGAGGTTTTACAGCGACTTTTACATTTGGAATTTTTGTATTCTGAACATTGCCAAAATATAAATCTGCCATAACGTCTATTCACGTAATAAATATTATCGTTGAAAATTAGGACGTTTTGGCCTCGTTCGTTGGCCAAAATCACATAATCTGCAAAAAAATTTTGTTAACGCGTGTGCACATTTTACTAACTTTATAAAAAAAAACACACGACTTATAAAAACATGTATTTTGAATGCAAAATAAAAGAATGTAGTGTCCTTCAGCCCTTCTTTTCCTTAAAACAACCATTTCTTATGTTCTGAAACCGTTAATAAAACGAAGACTATAACGTCTAATAAAAAATACAACAAAAATAACAAATAAAATAATAAATAAACCAAAAACGGAAAAAATAACAGTAAAAATAAAACAAATAAAAAAAACAAGGATCAGTTTGTATAATTTATTAATCTTATTTTCTTTTTGTGTTTTACTACACAAAATATCCCCAACAATTAAGCCTTTTCAGCATCGTTTGTTGGTCGTAAAGCGATCACCTGAAAAAAAAATGTTAAAATAATTCTGTATTTTGTTCTTGTTCCTAAAATAGTCACTAACATTTTATAGGTGAATTAAAAATTTATTAATTGTCCAATATTACACTTTTCTGTTTCCTAAGAAAATATAACTCCTGACTTAAAATATTAATTTTTTCGTTTTCTGTGTTCGGATTACACGAATGTATTCCGCTCATCCGAACAGTTTGGTTAACATCAGTAGAACACCTGGCACTGCACTGTCCCCTGTCGTAGTACATGCACTTCCAGTAGGTGATTGTTTGAGTACTTCTGTGTTTGATATAAATGTAGTCGTTCACTATAAGGCGGGGAAACATGCGAGTGCCTCGACCCGAGCCCTTGGCAAACGTCAGAAGCACTGAAAAAAAATTATTTAATTGAAGTATAACCAAAAACTGACGGACAGTTATGTTATTTGTTCATTTTTCCATATGTAACTTTACCTACACTGGCGCCCCACGTTGGGCGCCAAAAATATAGGTTTTTTTTCTTCTTCTTTTTTCTTTTGATTTTAACTCACACTATACAATAAAATGAAGCAAAAAAAAAACTAAATGGCTAAAATTGCCTAATTCCCGGCAGTTTTTAAAAAAAATATTTTTTTTTTCATTTTATATATTTTTTTGTTTTTGTTGCACAACGATGATCTTTTTTGAAAAAGAATAGATAATTAAAAAGAATCAAATCAAAATTAAATGAAACAAACATTAAAACCCCACGCTTTATTTTTTCTCAATAATAAAAACAGATTGGCCGATCAGTTCGGCGGTGTTGTGATGGGTGCCAATGGGCGAGTGATTGTGGCTGTTAAAAGTTTTCACAATTTTTCCAGTAGTGCACAACGCCGACCGACATTTTGTTTTGTGGTAGGCGCGGCACCGCCATCTTGTCGAGTTGGCCCGCTTCTGGTGCAGGAAAAACTCGTTCCCGTTTAGTAAAATGAGCGGATGTTTGTAACTGCGGCCTTGAAGGAAATGAATAAACCCTGGAAAACACAACACACAACATTAACAACGTGTTTGGACGCCAAGTGTTAAAAATAAAAAACAAAGCTAACTGAAGTTGGTTATATTATTCTCTGATAAGTCTTACAAACTGTGGTATAAATTCATCGAATGAATCGTTTTTTAGTACAGGAGAGTGATTATGTTCCCGATTTATTTTGACAACGTTGCCACAGGTCGACAGCGTCGCCCGACATTTGCATTTGAAGTATGAGGTGCACCGCCATCTTGTCGATTCGGCCGTTTTCGTACACACAGTAAAAAAATTACTGTCGACTATTAATCTGGGATTTTTTTTACCAGGCGCAACATAGATCAGATCTGAAAATGCAAAAAACGATTTAATAACTACGCAAATCGCGCGATTTTTGTCAAACATGGCGCCAAAAAACAACAACCAAACAGTTCTACTGTTTATTTAAACAATACATAGACAATTACAAGAAAATTTGGCAACAAAGTTAAGTATTGCACGATCACGTCTTCTAGGAAGCATATATATTACAATGAACTATCAATTCTAAACACTTAATCACTTCTTAAAATGTAGACTTTCTGGCGCATGGCATTCTCGATAAAATCGTTGCTTCGCACAGTAGGCGGATGATTGTGCTTGAACTTAGCGTTCACATATTTGCCATAAGTCAAAAGACTGGCCCGACATTTACTCTTAAAGTAGGCCGTGCAGCGCCATCTTGTCTTATCCAGCGACTTGATGCAAATGGTGAACATGTTCTTGTCGAAAATTATTTTGGGATTTTTAGTAGCCGCCACAACGTAAATCGAACCTAAAACATAAAAAATTAGAAAAAAAACTAAACTACACATAAAAATCTCAGCACAAATGATTATTAAAATTATTTATTCAGTAAAACAAATTTATTTTCTCTTTAAAATAACATTGTGTGTAGGTAAAGAGGAACAATCAATTGTTTCAGTGGTTGGTTGATGGTTGTGTTCATTATGAACCTCGACGACTTTTCCATATGTGAAAAGTGCAGCCTTACAACGGGTTCTAAAATACGAACTACAGCGCCATCTTGTTTTATTTTCATTCTGGTGCTGGAAAAAATAGTCGAATTTGTCCAAGACTAGCTTCGGGTGCTTGGATCCGGAGATAAAGTATACAACGCCACCTACAAAATTTTGAGTAAGAATTAAGCAAAAAAAATATACTTTTTGGAAAAAAAGTGTAAATGCGGATTCGATATGTCAAATATTTATCCAAGCATAAAAAACTGTCTGTTAATGTGTTTCGGGTTTAAACTACTTCATTCAATGTCCTATATTTGAAATGGGAGCAACGCCCCACGTTGGGCGCCAAAATTATGTGCGGTTTTTTCCACTCGTCGCGCCTTTATTTATTGATTTACGTTAGCAGTTTACACATTTATTGTTAAAAAACAAGGAAATGATATAACATTCACTTCTTGTCGCGTCTGTACATCTTCCGGAAGGTCATTTTTTGGGCTATAATTTCGTAATGTCGTTCCATGTGTCTCTTAGGTTCGTGATTATGACTATTGATAATCTCCATAACTCTGCCATAAGTCACCACTTTAGCCCTGCACAGAGTTCTACGACGAGAACAACACCACCACAAAGTTCTCCTCATGGTTTGATACTTGCAGTGAAAATCGTGCCCATCGACCAGAATTTTCGGGTTTTTGGGGCCCGGTAAAACAAAAATTTCACCTAAAAAGAGAAAAAGGGTCATTTCGTGATTGGTCCGCACTGCAAACTAAATAAAACACTGCATCCAACAATTAGAAAACTTTATTTTGTCTTCAAAGTTACTTGGTATAAAATTTTTTCCGCCTAACTAAAACCCTCTCACTGCAAACATCACTGTATTGACCGTCTTCGACGGTCGGGGCGTGATTATGCACCTTGACAACGGTCACTTCTCCAGGCTGGGTTATTAGATAGCACATACACCTCGTCTTGTAGTACGAAGTGCACCTCCATCGTGTCTTTATAGCACCTTTGTTGTTGACCTCAAACTCGTTCCGGTCAAAAACCAGCTTGGAGTTCTTGTAACGACCACGAATCATGTACACCACACCTAAAAACAACACTGTGAGCAATTTTTTTTGATTGGGTTACATTTTAAAAAAGGCCCCACGTTGGGCGCCAAAAATATGGCACTTCCCCTCCCGCTTTGAGACAAAAGAATCGCTCGGCACTATTATTTTTTAGAAGAAAATGTATTATTTTTCATTAAATGTTTATTGTGTAACGATATTTGTTTATTTTCTTCGAATTAGTGTTACAGGAACTTCGCTAAATTTCATAACAATTATAAAAATATATCGACACGCAACATTGCTTTTATCCCTACCAATAACTGTTGATTTTTTAGATGTAGTTTATTCGCGCCCCACGTTGGGCGCCAAAAATATATAACTGATATTTCGCCAAAAATAAAACACTAGCCAATAAAGAGGAAAACTTTATTATCTCCCATCGAGTTACTACTTAATACAAAATTATCTCCGCCTAATTAGGACCCTCTGGGTGCAAGCATCGCTATATTGCGATACCTCGACAGTGGGGGCGTGATTATGCAATTTAATAACGGTGACTTTTCCAGCTTGGGTTACTAGATAGCACCCACATTTCGTCTTGTAGTACGAAGTGCACCTCCATCGTGTCTTATTAGCCCCCTTGTGATTAATCACAAACTCGTTCCGGTCTAAAACCAGTTTGGGGTTCTTGTGACCACGCATCACATACACCACACCTAAAACAACACAATGAGCAACACCTTCTTCCGCAAAAAAATATTTGTGTTCAATGAAATATTTCAAAAAAAACATTAAAGTAAGCGCCCCACGCCAATATATATGAAACTTTTCTCTTGGCTTTGACCTAAAGGGATAGTTGTTTATGCACGACCTCGTTCAGTATCACTTTACACTAAAAATTTTATTCTTCCTCACTGAAAAAATGTCATAAAAACAACCGCCCCACGTTGTGCGCCAAAAATAAATCACACTTTTCCTTTCTAATTGACCTGAAAAAGGTCGTTCTGCCGCATGATCTCGCTTGATAACACTTTTTATTAAAAGACTTATTAAACATTTTGAGAACACAGTTATATTTAGTCACATTTTTCGAATTAGTGTTCAAAACATATCGCTTTGTCTTTTAAGCAATTGTGAAAATATTTCAAGAATGTCATAACAAAACTTCCACATCTAACTCTATTCCCGTTTTCGAAAAAGCAACCGCCCCACGTTGGGCGCCAAAAACTTTCGGCACCGTCTTCCTTTTACGTGGCTAATTAAATTGATAAAGTCTTTAATGGTTGTTGGGTATTGTTTTCTATCACCTTTTCAAATGAAAGCAGCCTTTGTAGCTACTTCAGTTGTTCAAAAATCATCGCCATACACTCAAATTTCGTGATATTTTTTCCAAAAAACTTCCAAAAACCATGCTACTGCCTACTGCAAAAAATGTTAACAATGTTTTGGTACATAATACTTTATTCAGAAGCATGGCCCCACGTTGGGCGCCAAATTTTTTTTTATTGCGGTTTACAGTTTTCGAATCAGTGTAACAGTGTGGCTGGCTAAGTTGATAAAGTCCTTCTCTTGCAACATTCCTGAGTGGGTATGAACACCAATGCACTCTATAGTCTTCCCATAGGAAACCAGCCGGACTTTGCACCTCTTCCTGGTACTCCAGGAGCACCGCCATTTGGTCTTATCGTCAAGTTTCGACGCAATCACGAAAACATTTCGATACAAAATCAACTTCGGATATTTTTTCCCAGAAGTGAAGTAAACCAAACCTACAATGACCAAACTTTAGTCCCCACTTACCCGAGTTGTGTGTCAGGTCATTAATAAAAAAAAATAGTTTCAAAAGAATTTATTTTAATTTCCTTACAACCGTAAACGCATGACTAGTAACATTAAAAACATTGGTGGTTTCGTCAGTCGGTGCGTGATTATGTCGCCCGATAACTTCAAGTGTTTCCCCGAAAATGAACACTCGTGCCGTACACTTGTGCCTTTTGGTGTGCGAACAGCGCCATCTCGTTTTACCATTTTTCCTCGAATGTATCGTAAAGCCATTCCCGTCCACAATCAGTTTCGGGTACTTCAAGCCACGCACAAAATGAGCGGTCCCTAAAACAGCGCTAGGTTAGACAGGGCGACGAGGCGAAGCCGAGTGTTTCAAAAAATCAAACAAATATATCTTTTGTAAAAATTTATTTTCGTGTTATTGTAACGAACACGAATCATATACACTACACCTAAAAACAACACTGTGGTTACATTTAAAAAAAGGCCCCACGTTGGGCGCCAAAAATATGCCACTTCCCCTCCCTCTTGGAGACGAAAGGATCGCCCGGTATTATTATTTTTTAGAAGAAAATTTATTATTTTTCATTTAATGTTTATTGAGTAACAATATTTGATTATTTTTTTCGAATTAGTGTTACAGGAACTTCGCTAAATTTCATAACAATTATAAAAAAATATCAACAATCAACAATGCTTTTATCCCTACTAATAACTTGTTTTTTTAGATGTAGCTTATTCGCGCCCCACGTTGGGCGCCAAAAAATATATATCTTTTCCTGCTTTTCAAGCCACGGACAAAATGAGCAGTCCCTAAAACAGCGCTAGTTTAGACAAGGCGACGAGGCGAAGCCGAGTGTTTCAAAAAATCTAACAAATATATCTTGTGTAAAAATTTATTTTCGTGTTATTGTGGAAAAACCAACTGGAATTCTTGTAACGAACACGAATCATATACACTACACCTAAAAACAACACTGTGGTTACATTTAAAAAAAAGGCCCCACGTTGGGCGCCAAAAATATGCCACTTCCCCTCCCTCTTGGAGACGAAAGGATCGCCCGGAATTATTATTTTTTAGAAGAAAATTTATTATTTTTCATTTAATGTTTATTGAGTAACGATATTTGATTATTTTTTTCGAATTAGTGTTACAGGAACTTGGCTAAATTTCATAACAATTATAAAAATATATCAACAAGCAACAATGCTTCTATCCCTACTAATAACTGTTTTTTTAGATGTAGCTTATTCGCGCCCCACGTTGGGCGCCAAAAAAATATATCTTTTCCTGCTTTTCAAGCCACGGACAAAATGAGCAGTCCCTAAAACAGCGCTAGTTTAGACAAGGCGACGAGGCGAAGCCGAGTGTTTCAAAAAATCGAACAAATATATCTTGTGTAAAAATTTATTTTCGTGTTATTGTGGGAAAACCAGCTGGAGTTCTTGTAACGAACACGAATCATATACACCACACCTAAAAACAACACTGTGGTTACATTTAACAAAAAAGCCCCACGTTGGGCGCCAAAAATATGCCACTTCCCCTCCCTCTTGGAGACGAAAGGATCGCCCGGTATTATTATTTTTTAGAAGAAAATTTATCATTTCTCATTTAATGTTTATTGAGTAACGATATTTGATTATTTTTTTCGAATTAGTGTTACAGGAACTTCGCTAAATTTCATAACAATTATAAAAATATATCAACAAGCAACAATGCTTTTATCCCTACTAATAACTGTTTTTTTAGATGTAGCTTATTCGCGCCCCACGTTGGGCGCCAAAAAAATATATCAAGCCACGGACAAAATAAGCAGTCCCTAAAACAGCGCTAGGTTAGACAGGGCGACGAGGCGAAGCCGAGTGTTTCAAAAAATCAAACAAATATATCTTGTGTAAAAATTTATTTTCGTGTTATTGTAACACACTGCGGGTAGGCATTATCAAGTGGGAAGTGTTCCATGATTGGTTCGTGGTTATGGTTACAATCTCCAAGGCAAACCGTTCCTCTGCTCGTCCACAGCACGGCCTTGCACCCGGACTTGAACAGCGCGCAGCGCCATCTAGTCTTGGTTTTGCGCTTGTGGTGGACAATGTACTTGTTGTTGTCGAAAATAATTTCCGGGTTTTTGATCCCTTTTATAAAGTGAATGGTTGCTGAAAAAACAAATAATTCGCTTATAGTTTATTTGTCGCAACTGTTACAGCAAATTAATATCTCTAATAATGGTAACATTTTGCCTAACTAAATGGTCATTGTTGCGCTTTTTAATCGGCGGCCGATGATTGTGGTTTTCCGAGAGCAAGCCGACGATTTTTCCAGACGTAAAAAGCGCCGCTTTACACTTAGTTCGCACAAACATCCCACAGCGCCACCTGGTGCCCATTTGCTTTTTAATGTGGACCCAAAATTCGTGGTTGTTTAAAATAAGAATGGGGTTTTTGAGGCCCTTACTGAAGTAAACAACGTCTGAAAGTAAGACATTTTATCAGAAATGAGCCAGAGATTTGAATTGGTGTTAAAAGGATGTGAAAATGAAACAAACTCGTTGATAAAAAAAATTTATAAAGTGGTGCTACCATTTTCTGACAAGGATTGTAACAGTTTGGCTAAATAAACTTTCAAAGGGTTTGTTTTCCATCGTTGGGGGGTGGTTATGTGCGTCGACAACACGCACGATTTTGCCTTGGGTGAATAGAGATGCTCGGCATTTGGTTTTGTTGCATTGGGAGCAGCGCCATCTCGTGCGAGATGAGCCTTTTTGGTGCACGACGAATTCGTTGTTTTGCAGGATGAGTTTTGGGTGTTTCAGACCTTTAATGAAATGAATAATACCTAAAAAGAGCCAAAATTAGACAAAAAGACCAAAAATAACAAAGGAAAAAAATTAAATGCATGGTAGACAAATGAGTTAGGAAAAATATACTTGTGACTCACAAAAAACTCTTTCAAGTTTTGTAATTTCTTGTCATATTTTTTTAGATAATAAATAAAAATTGCTTCTTCTAACCCGGTGGATAAGTAGAAAAAAAGATGTGTTTTTATTTTAAAAATCCAGATACCTATGACAATATTAAAACACCTAACTTTTTTCAAGCAGTATATTATCAAATGTGAGTAGTAAATAATTTTATTTCTTGGTGATATGTACCTACTTTTATTTTTATTATTTATTTATTTTTTTGACAATACTAAAACACCAATACACCTAACTTTTTTCAAGCAGTATATATCATCAAATGTGAAAGAAAAATAAATAACTTTATTTCTTGTTTTGGTGATATGTGAATGGTTTATTCTTGTTTAAGTGTTTTTATTAAACATCCAGTATTAAAAAATGATAATTTTGTCAAAACCTGGCTAAAATCGTCAAATCCAAATATTGGTTTGACGAAAATTCTGATAACAAATTAACACTGAAGAACATATGCTGCCAACTAGTGAAATTATGCTCAACTTATTCCAATCCTGGTTATTACAATTTTATTTTTAACAGAGCACAGCTTGCTTAAAAAAGTGAATACTGTTTTCACCTATTAAATTACAATAGAACCTCCTTTAACCGAACTTAGTATTTTATCAACATTTTAAATAAAAACAAATAATAAAACAATAAAGTTGTTAAATTCAAAAATACGGTTAAAGGAGACTATATTTATAAAAGTCTATTTTTTTATTAAGATTTTAAATAAATAAATGCAGTAGGTACTTACCACATCGGTCTTTGCTAACGTTTTTTTTTCCAAGTTTTTTAATTTTATTGAAATAAAATTTTGTTATTGCAAAAACTTTCTTTTATACTTTTAGTAAAGCAGTATTAGTTTTTATAATAAATCGCCATTTTGTGTTCAGAGCATTTGTAGCTGATGATGACAATTCAATTTATGTCGAAACGTCCTAACTATAATTTCTTTGTAAAAAACGTTTTGTTAACAAATACAAAGGTCTGAGTAATTTTTTCTTGTTTCTCATTTAGTTTTTTAATTTCAAGCAATGCAATCTCCAAAAAAAAGTTTACGAGAATTTTTTCTTATTTCCTTAAAAATTAATAAACCCGAAGATTATCTAAATAATGAATTTAAACTATTAAAAATTGTTTCTTATCTACGGCCACTAGTTTTTAAGACATCAAAGTCTAAGACATTGGAAAATTTATTCAAAATTCAAACATTTGTATTTTTTTTTTTTTTTGAAAAGGAAGAAGTCTAAACAACTTAATTTTCAACTTTTCTTACGCAAAATTATCCGTGAATTCTAAATCTGACCTTGTTTCTCATCTACGACCAGTAGTTTTTGAGATATCAGAGTCTAAGACATTGGAAAATTTATTCAAAATTCAAACAATTGTATTTTTTTTTTTTTTGAAAAGGAAGAAGTCTAAACACCTTAATTTTTAACTTTCCTTATGCAAAATTATCCGAGAATTCTATATCTGACCTTGTTTCTTATCTACGGCCACTAGTTTTTGAGATATCAAAATCTAAGGCGTTGGAAAACTAAGTTCCTCAAAATCCAAATAGTTGTATTTTATTTATTTTTTTTGAAAGGAAGAAGTCTAAACAACTTAATTTTTACCTTTTGTTACGTAAAATTATCCGTGAATTCTAAATCTGACCTTGTTTCTCATCTACGGCCACTAGTTTTTGAGATATCAAGTCTAAGATATTGGAAAATTAAGTTCGTCAAAATTCAAACATTTGTATTTATAATTTTTTTTTTTTTTTTTGAAAAGGAAGAAGTCTAAACAACTTAATTTTCAACTTTTCCTTATGCAACATTATCCGAAAATTCTAAATCTGACCTTGTTTCTTACCTACGGCCAATAGTTTTTAAGATATCAAAGTCTAAGACATTGGAAAATTAAGTTCGTCAAAATCCAAACATTTGTATTTTTATTTTTTTTGAAAAGGAAGAAATCTAAACAACTTAATTTTTAACTTTTCTTATGCAAAATTGTCCGAAAACCCTAAATCTGACCGTGTTTCCAATCTACGGCCACTAGTTTTTGAGATATCAAGTCTAAGATATTGGAAAATTAAGTTCGTCAAAATCCAAACATTTGTATTTTTATTTTTTTTTTAAAGGAAGAAATCTAAACAACTTAATTTTTAACTTTTCTTATGCAAAATTGTCCGAAAACCCTAAATCTGACCGTGTTTCCAATCTACGGCCACTAGTTTTTTAGATATCAAGTCTAAGATATTGGAAAATTAAATTCGTCAAAATCCAAACATTTGTATTTATAATTTTTTTTTTGAAAAGGAAGAAGTTTAAACAACTTAATTTTTAACTTTTCTTATGCAAAATTATCCGAGGATTCTAAATCTGACCTTGTTTCTTATCTATGGCTAATAGTTTTTAAGATATCAAGGTCTAAAACATTGGAAAGTTAGGTTCGTCAAAATTTAAACATTTGTATTTTTTTTTTTTTTTTTGAAAAGAAACAAGTGTAAACAACTTAAATTTTTTTCTTTTCTTATGCAAAATTGGCCGAGAATTCTAAATCTGACCTTGTTTCTCATCTACGGCCACTAGTTTTTGAGATATCAAGTCTAAGATATTGGAAAATTAAGTTCGTCAAAATTCAAACATTTGTATTTATAATTTTTTTTTTTTTTTTTGAAAAGGAAGAAGTCTAAACAACTTAATTTTCAACTTTTCCTTATGCAACATTATCCGAAAATTCTAAATCTGACCTTGTTTCTTACCTACGGCCAATAGTTTTTAAGATATCAAAGTCTAAGACATTGGAAAATTAAGTTCGTCAAAATCCAAACATTTGTATTTTTATTTTTTTTGAAAAGGAAGAAATCTAAACAACTTAATTTTTAACTTTTCTTATGCAAAATTGTCCGAAAACCCTAAATCTGACCGTGTTTCCAATCTACGGCCACTAGTTTTTTAGATATCAAGTCTAAGATATTGGAAAATTAAATTCGTCAAAATCCAAACATTTGTATTTATAATTTTTTTTTTGAAAAGGAAGAAGTTTAAACAACTTAATTTTTAACTTTTCTTATGCAAAATTATCCGAGGATTCTAAATCTGACCTTGTTTCTTATCTATGGCTAATAGTTTTTAAGATATCAAGGTCTAAAACATTGGAAAGTTAGGTTCGTCAAAATTTAAACATTTGAATTTTTTTTAAAGGACGAAGTCTAAACAACTTAATTTTCAACTTTTCTTATGCAAGATTATCCGAGAATTCTAAATCTGACCTTGTTTCTTACCTACGACCAATAGTTTTTAAGATATCAAGGTCTAAAACATTGGAAAATTAAGTTGGTCAAAATCCAAACATTTGTAATTTTTTTTCAAACGGAAGAAGTCAAAACAACTCAATTTTCAACTTTTCTTATGCAAAATTGTTCGAGGATTCGAAATCTAGTCTAGTTTTTTTACCTACAACCAATAGTTTCAGAGGTATCAGTCAAAGTTTGAGACCTTGTTTAAAATTGATTTGTCAAAAAATTTTTAATTAGAAGTCTAAACCACTCAATTTTTGTCTTTCACGATCGCTAGTTTCCGAGATATTAAACTTTAAAACACCGAACTCAACATTTTATTGCAAAAAAAAACAATCCCACATTCTCGTGTAAAATAATACAAAGCAACAATTTATTTCAGTATCTTCTTAACAGTGACCACTTGTGAGGTCATCCCACCATATTTAAACAATTTCGGATAGTGATTATGCCTCCCTTCGACCAAAGCCTGCCTTCCAATTGTCGTAACTTTAGTCTTACACCGATTGTGCTTGAGCGCAGTGTAATATTGTGAACACGCCCAGACTGTCTTATGGGGCAGTTTTCGGTAAATAAGATAGTCGTATCCGTCCAAAATGATCTTTGGATTTTTCACAGCCACGTCGAAATAAATCGTACCTAAAAAAAAACACTATTAATACAAAAAAAAAACAAAAAAAAATTAGTATTAAAAATTTTTGGGGCAAACAAAACGTACCTTTTTGTTGTCTTGTTGCAAAAAAAGCAAAAAAAAATAAAAAAAGTCAAATTTGTTCAGTTTTTATTTTATAATAAATTAGTACAGTCGTGGGTTATTGCCTAACTATTGTAACAACATCAGACAGCATATTCCTGTACCTATTTCTACAGTTAAGTCTAGGTTGGTGATTATGGACACCGCTAACGTAAGCTACCCTTCCCCTAGTCACAATTCTGCCTCTACACCTCTGTTTCTCCCTAAGCCGTCCCCAGTAGGCGGAGCACAGCCACGTGGTCCTATCTGGGTACTTCTTCAGTAACAGATAGTCATAATCGTCTAAGAAAATTTTCGGATTCTTATCGCCCACACCGAAATAAATGACACCTAAAAGACGCATCTCACGAATAAGTCATTCCGAGACAGTGGCACACAAACAACAACGAAACAAATGAGAGAAAAACACCACGCAACAATGCAGCACACTTTTATTACGGATCACGCAAAATTGTAACAAACTGGGACAACAAGTTGCGAAATTTTCGGTCTTTTCGGGGCTTGGCGTCGTGGTTGTGTTGGTGGTTGTTGATGCGGACGATTCGACCGCTTGTGACGATTGTCGATTTGCAGCGATTCTCTCGCGAATTGAAATAGTGATTGCATTTCCAAATTGTACGGTTTGTTTCCTTACGGTAGACGAGATAGTCGTGGTCGTCTATCACTATCTTCGGGTTTTTCGTTGCAACGTCAAAATATATCACATCTGAAATGAGGACGAATTAAAAAGTGTTGGGCGAGAAATTGTTAAAGGAACACTGGGTTTATTAAAAGTTAAACAAGGTTGGTATTGTAGATAATGTCCATTCTTCTTGCATACAATTATTTTTAGCACTGTTTTTTCTAGTTATTATTGATTTAAAAAAGATGTTATCTACTGTGTGAATGAAAGAAAAAAAAACTTATTTTCTGTACTTAAATTATACTGGTAACTAAAATTTTTACGTCAAACTTAAAAAAAAAACTAAAAATTCAAAACTTGTGCCTTAATTTTGGCCTTAAACCATATTTGCAGAGTTTCAAAAGAAACAATGTCTCCAAAATTCTTCGATTCTCTTAATATCTTCAAAAAAAATTAAGTTTTTGTGGAAATTTTACTTTTAATTTTTTGACCTTGCGTTTGAAACGTTAGTTACCTATTTTTTTTTCTTTGGCAACTAAAAATTTTAAACTTGTGCCTTAAACCATATTTGCAGCGTTTTAAAATAAACAAATATCTCCAAAATTCTTGGACCCTTTTAAAATCTTCAAAAAAAAAATTCAAGTTTTTGTGGAAATATTACTTTTAATTTTTTTTTACCTTGCATTTGAAACGTTAGTTAAATTGGCAACGAAAAATTTTAAACTTGTGCCTTAAACCATATTTGCAGCGTTTTAAAATTAAAAAGGAATTCCAAAATTCTTGGACCCTTTTAAAATCTTCAAAAAAAAATTCAAGTTTTTGTGGAAATATTACTTTAAATTTTTTTTTACCTTGCATTTGAAACGTTAGTTACTTTTTTTTTTTTTGGCAACTAAAAATTTTAAACTTGTGCCTTAAACCATATTTGCAGCGTTTTAAAATAAACAAGTATCTCCAAAATTCTTGGACCCTTTTAAAATCTTCAAAAAAAATTCAAGTTTTTGTAGAAATTTTATTTTTATTTTTTTTACCTTGCATTTGAAACGTTAGTAAACTATTTTTTTTCTTTGGCAACTAAAAATTTTAAACTTGTGCCTTAAACCATATTTGCAGCGTTTCAAAATATATATATATATATATATATATATATATATATATATCTCCAAAATTCTTAGACCTTCTTCAATTCCTCAAAAAAAAATTCAAGTTCTTGTGGAAATTTTACTTTTAATTTTTTTTACTTTGCATTTAAAAAGTTAGTTACCAATTTTTTTTTTTTTTTGGCAACAAAAAATTTTAAATTGTGCCTTAAACCATATTTGCAGCGTTTTAAAATAAACAGGTATCTCCAAAACTCTTGGAACCTCTTAGAATCTTCAAAAAAAATTCAAGTTTTTGTGGAAATTTTACTTTTAATTTTTTTTTACCTTGCATTTGAAACGTTAGTTAAATTGGCAACGAAAAATTTTAAACTTGTGCCTTAAACCATATTTGCAGCGTTTTAAAATTAAAAAGGATTTCAAAAATTCTTGGACCCTTTTAAAATCTTCAAAAAAAAAATTCAAGTTTTTGTGGAAATATTACTTTAAATTTTTTTTACCTTGCATTTGAAACGTTAGTTACCAATTTTTTTTTCTTTGGCAACTAAAAATTTTAAACTTGTGCCTTAAACCATATTTGCAGCGTTTTAAAATAAACAAGTATCTCCAAAATTCTTGGACCCTTTTAAAATCTTCAAAAAAAAATTCAAGTTTTTGTAGAAATTTTATTTTTACTTTTTTACCTTGCATTTGAAACGTTAGTAAACTATTTTTTTTCTTTGGCAACTAAAAATTTTAAATTTGTGCCTTAAGCCATATTTGCAGCGTTTTAAAATAAATGGATATCTCCAAAACTCTTGAAACCTCTTAGAATCCTCAAAAAAAAATCAAGTTTTTGTGGAAATTTTACTTTTAATTTTTTTTTACCCTTGCATTTGAAACGTTAGTTACCTATTTGTTTTTTCTTTAGCAACAAAAAATTTTAAACTTGTGCCTTAAACCATATTTGCAGCGTTTTAAAATAAACAAGTATCTCCAAAATTCTTGGACCCTTTTAAAATCTTCAAAAAAAAATTCAAGTTTTTGTAGAAATTTTACTTTTATTTTTTTTACCTTGCATTTGAAACGTTAGTTACCTATTTTTTTTCTTTGGCAACTAAAAATTTTAAACTTGTGCCTTAAACCATATTTGCAGCGTTTTAAAATAAACAAATATTTCCAAAATTTTTGGACCCTCTTAAAATCTTTAAAAAAAATTCAAGTTTTTGTGGAAATTTTACTTTAAATTTTTTTATCTTGCATTTGAAACGTTAGTTACCTAACTTTTTTTCTTTGGCAACGAAAAATTTTAAATTTGTACCTTAAGCCATATTTGCAGCGTTTTAAAATAAATGGATATCTCCAAAACTCTTGAAACCTCTTAGAATCCTCAAAAAAAAATCAAGTTTTTGTGGAAATTTTACTTTTAATTTTTTTTTACCTTGCATTTGAAACGTTAGTTACCTATTTGTTTTTTCTTTGGCAACTAAAAATTTTAAACTTGTGCCTTAAACCATATTTGCAGCGTTTTAAAATAAACAAATATCTCCAAAACTCTTGGAACCTCTTAGAATCCTCAAATAAAATTCAAGTTTTTGGGGAAATTTTACTTTTAATTTTTTTACCTTGCATTTGCAACGTTAGTTACCTATTTTTTTTTCTTTGGCAACTAAAAATTTTAAACTTGTGCCTTAAACCATATTTGCAGCGTTTTAAAATAAACAAATATCTCCAAAATTCTTGGACCCTTTTAAAATCTTCAAAAAAATTGAAGTTTTTGTGGAAATTTTACTTTTAATTTTTTTTACCTTGCATTTGAAACGTTAGTTACCATTTTTTTTTTTTTGATTAGACACAGGATCCAAGAATTTTGATGATGGGTGTAGTTTTCAATAATCTTTAAAAATTTCTGAAAATTTTTGAGAATGCTGTTTGTTTAATTTTTGGTAAATAGCTAAATTTTGAAGTATATATTTTCAATAAATCAGTTAAGTCAAAAATATAAGTCCTTTTCTCTCAAATTTTATTCACAAGCTACATGTTTCGGACACTAATTGCTCACCTTCAGGGTTAAGTTACAAGTAAACCTCGTTTTGCAAAAAAAAAACGTAAATTATGCTAAAAGTAGCTATTTCACAAATACATTTGAATATTTTCAGGATTTTTCTACTTTATGATGTTATTAAATATTTAATTAATTAAATATAATATTCAGTCGATTTACAAAAAACCAAAACTATTATTTCTAATGTCGTTCTAAAGCAAACGAAGCTTAGATTTTTTACGTATTGTTTTCCACACAACATCATCATTTGTTTTAAAATGACACTAGAAATAATAAAATTTCCTATATTTTTTTAATTTAATATTTTTAATTAATTAATATTTACTATAATAAATATAAAAAAAATTAAGAAAAAATTAAAATGTACTTATGGACAAAAATATAAAGTATTTAATGGCAAACACTGATCTTTGTGTGATTAGTTTTTGAAATATAGGAAAAAATACTTTTAGCAGACTCACCTTGTCTTATACAGAATGAGTCTATTAAAAGTATCTTTTACTATATATCTCAAAAACTAACAACCTCACTAAATTCAGCTTTTGTAATTTTTTTCAGAAGTTTTTGTCTCTTCTTTCTTATTGAAATAAATTAATTAAAAATATCAATAAAATTGAAAATATAAAAATCTAATTTAATCGAAAATTTATTATTTCTAGTCTCTTAAATGATGCTTAAGATCAAAAAATTCTTATAATTTTTTTCTAACATTTGAATTTTATCGATATACTATTATTAATATTGTAAATATAATTTATAAATTATAAAGATTTGTGGAGAAATTCTGAAAAAATCACAGACACAGGAAAAAATACAAAGTATTTAATAACAAACGCTAAATTCTGTGCGATTATTAAATTATTATTCCTAAGTATAAAAAAATATACTTTTAGTAGATTAACCCTGTACATGGCAACCCTACTAAAAAATCAAACAGAAATAAGCATTTGTATTAAATAGTACTTTCTTATTGGCTCTGTGCTTATGATTTTTTAAAGAATTTTTTGATTACTTCTCACACTAACTAATTAATCAAGTAACTTTGGGACTAGCTAAAAATTTTTTATGAATTTTTGCCCCAAAACATTTGAGCATCGTTTTTTTAGAACAAAACTAAGAGTAATAAAATTATTAGTTTTTGTGCTATACTTTTAGTAGACTAACCCTGTAGAGGACAAGCCTACTACAAATATATTTTTACTCTATTCTTACTGTATGTTTTTCAAAAACTAAAATTTATATAAAAATTTACGTTTGCTATTAATGCTCCAAGTTTGTATTTTTTTCAGAATTTTTACACAATACTTTAAAATTAATTAATTGATATTCAAGTGCTGAAAATATTTTTTTATTACTTCTAACGCTATTCTGAAAGAAACGATCCTTAGATGTCGTTTAGTGCAAAAGTTTCATTGAAAAATTGTTACAAAACCAAAAAAATCAAATAATTCCCGAATAATAAAGTTTTGCAAAGTAAAATTAATAAATTGCTATATTTTTGGTGGATTTTTCTTAAAGTTAACAATTTTTTGACGTAATTCTTGCAGAAACCGATGTTTAAACATCGTCAGCTTCACAACATAAGAAATAATAAAAAAAAGTATTTTCTGAAAATTCTGAAAAAAATACATGCACAGAGAAAAAAATATGTGAATCAATAAAAATATAATACGAGCAAACTCACTTTTTATGTACAAGTGTTTTAAACCTTCAAATGCCAAAAATTCTCACAATAAAAAACAATTCTTAAAATTCCATTTTAATTAGAAAAATTCATAAATTAATAAAACGACTCACCTTCTCAGAACTGAAAAACTTAAAACATTAGCAATAAAACACCAAAAACTTTCTCGATTTTTATTTCAAATCGCGCCGAAAAATAGTTACAACTTGAGTCAGCAAATCCTTGTGTCTATTGCTCCGCAAATTGGGCAAATGATTATGCCTTCCGTGGATATAAGCCGAGCGTTTCTTCGTAATAACGCGCACTTTGCACCTCTCCGTCTGTGGGTGAAAATACTTCTTGCAAATCCACACAGTCTCCTCAATTTTTCGCCGCCAAATGAGATACTCAAAATCGTCCACGATAATTTTGGGGTTTTTCGTACCCATGTCGAAGTAAATGTGCCCTGAAAGAAAACCAGTGTTAGGAAAAACGCCCGAAAAAAACACACACACACTAATTAAATTTTCGTTTATTGACAATGTGCACAATTTGCGACACTGCTTGGTTTAAGTCTCGACCGAACAGTCGCGGTTTGTGGTTGTGGTTGCGGTTGGTGAGAAAAACCGTGTCTTTAGTTGTTGTTAGTCTTGAACGACAACTGGTTTTGGAATACGAGGCACAAATCCACAATGTTTTGTCCTGTTTTCGCCGATTGACAATGTAGTCGTGATTGTCTAAAACCAGTTTCTGGTTCTTAAGCCCAGGAATGTAAAAAATCACGCCTGAAATAAGAAGAATAAAAAAAAGGAAACACAAAAATTAAAAAAAAAATAAGTAACAAAAATGAAAAAAAATAACTCGGTTTATTTGTGTCTAATTTGTACAATTTGTGAGACGCTTTTGCTCAACTCCGTGTTTTTAAATTTGGCTTCGTGGTTGTGTTTGCTTTTCCCAACGTAGAGAAATTTCCCCGATGTTGCCAATCGTGACTTGCAACAGGTTTTGCCATAAGAAGCGCATCCCCACAGGGTTTTATTTTTTTTCTTTTTATTTACAACATAGTCGTGTCCGTCTAAAACCAGTTTAAGGTTCTTCTGGCCAGGAATAAAAAAAATCACACCTGAAACACATACTCAATTAACTACATCAAAAATTAAATTTTCAAATAAAACAACAAAAAAATTCGTAATAATTTTTTTATTATTAAAAATGACTACAAGTGAGTGATGTACACAAGCTGAGAGGTCATTTTGCTAAAATCCTGGTCTTTGAGTCTGGGTTTGTGATTGTGGGCTACTTTAGTGACTAGGACTTCACGACCAGTTGTGTGTACGCGAGATTTGCAGTTGGTTCTTGAGTAAGAAGCGCATTTCCACATTGTTTTCGTTTGCAGTCGACGGTTTATAACGTAGTCGTTACAGTCCAGAATCAGTTTTGGGTGCTTGTTTCCAGGCACGAAATAAATCACTCCTGAAAATAGTGCCAGAATGTAACTGGGCTGCAAAATCAGCTGAAAAAATGCCAAGATTTTCGAAAAACCAAATTCCTGAACAAATTTTATTTATTTTGAATTAATCTGTATTTCAGTGTGAAATTCCAAAAAAAATTTTTAACTGGAATAATTATTATTTAATAGTTTTAAATATTCTTTAGAGAACTTTTAAAACCGAGATAAAACCTTCCAATATAACCGCCAATTCCGCTTTTATAAGCTAACTGTTAGCTAACCACTTTATCTAACCGTTATCTACGCCCGGTTATGTTGCGGTTATACAGGGTGACCCAGAGGTGCACAATCGGTCTATAACTTTTTTATTATTTAAAATATTGCGATTCTGTTTTCATTATCCGATAGAGCGAATTAAAGTCCATAAACTAAAGATATTTTTATTGTACACAGGGTGTTGTATACGGGGTGGTGAACCAAAGTTAAATTTTTTTAAATGGAACACCCTATATGTTTTTACATGATTACATTCTACGCAAAAAAATAATGTAACTTCATATAAACTATTATGTGTCTATCTTTTTTCGTTTCGGAATTATTCAACTTTTCGTTATAAAAAAGACCAATTTTTGAAAAATCACTGCAAAGTCGCTTATGAATATTTTCCGATAAATTTGCAACAGAAAAACTTAGAATACCTTGTAGTTTGAAAAAATAGACGACTTTTAGTTAAAGCACGCAGAAAATATACAGGGTGTGCCAAAACGCAAAAAGTTCAATAGCTCATTTTTTTAAATGGAACACCCTATATATTTTTGCATAATTCAATCCTACGCAAAAAATTATGCAACTTTATATAAACTATTATGTGTCTATCTCTTTTCGTTTCGGAATTATTCAACTTTTCGTTATAAAAAAGACCAATTTTTGAAAAATCGCTGCAAAATCGCTTATGAATATTTTCCGATAAATTTGTAACAGAAAAACTTAGAATACCTTGTAGTTTGAGGAAATAGACGACTTTTAGTTAAAGCACGCAGATAATATACAGGGTGTGCCAAAACGCAAAAAGTTCAATAACTCATTTTTTAAATGGAACACCCTATATGTTTTTGCATAATTCAATTCTACGCAAAAAAATAATGTAACTTTATTTAAACTATTATGGGCCTATCTCTTTCGCTTCGGAATTATTCAACTTTTCGTTATCAAAAAGACCAATTTTTGAAAAATCACTGCAAAGTCGCTTATGAATATTTTCCGATAAATTTGCAACAGAAAAACTTAGAATACCTTGTAGTTTGAGGAAATAGACGACTTTTAGTTAAAGCACGCAGATAATATACAGGGTGTGCCAAAACGCAAAAAGTTCAATAGCTCATTTTTTTAAATGGAACACGCTATATATTTTTGCATAATTCAATCCTACGCAAAAAATTATGCAACTTTATATAAACTATTATGTGTCTATCTCTTTTCGTTTCGGAATTATTCAATTTTTCATTATAGAAAAGACCAATTTTTGAAAAATCGCTGCAAAGTCGCCTATGAATATTTTTTCGGCAAATTTGCAACATAAAAATTTAGAATACCTTGTAGTTTTCGGAAATAGTCGACTTTTACTTAAAACACGGAAATAATGTACAGGGTGTGCCAAAACGCAAAAAGTTGAATAACTCTTTTTTTTTAATGGGACACCATGTATCTCTTTACACGTATCGATAGCATTTTTCATAAGATTTCTAGTGATGTGCGGTTTGTATAGCAAATTTACAATATTTCTTAAAGTGTTTAAAAAAATAAAAAATTAATTTTTTATTTATTTTATTAATAATTCTTGATAAGTGAAATTTATTTATGTATCAGGTAATAATTAGATTACTTGTGTAATTAGTCACATTAGTACATATCAAAAAATTAATTACCATTTGACTATCAGATTCTAAGCTAACAAATTTTCTTGTAATAAAATATATTTTTTTGAAAAATCTCGAAAAATATTTTAAATTTGCTATGTAAGCCCTATACCGTTAGAAAGCTTATCAAAAATGCTAACGATACATTTAATAAAATACAGGGTGTTCCATTTGAAAAAAATGAGATATTCAACTTTTTGCGTTTTGGCACACCCTGTATATTATCTGCGTGCTTTAACTAAAAGTCGTCTATTTCCTCAAACTACACGGTATTCTAAGTTTTTCTGTTGCAAATTTATCGGAAAATATTCAAAAGCGACTTTGCAGTGATTTTTCAAAAATTGGTCTATTTTATAACGGAAAGTTGAATAATTCCGAAACGAAAAGAGATAGACCCATAATAGTTTATATAAAGTTACATTATTTTTTGCGTAGAATTGAATTATGCAAAAATATATAGGGTGTTCCATTTAAAAAAAATTAACTTTGGTGCACCACCCTGTATACAACACCTTGTGCATAATAAAAATATTTTTGGTTTGTGGACTTTAAGTCGCTCTATCGGATAATAAAAACAGAATGGTTATATTTCAAATAGCAAAAAAGTTATAGACCGATTACACACTACTGGGTTACCCTGTATAGCAATTATATAACCATCACATAACCTTTGCTGTATACGCTAGACATAACCATGGTTAGAACACTGATTATAACCTAAATCTAGCTTAAGAAACGTAACGGTTATCTAATCGTAATATAATCATGTTTATAGACGCTAAACATAACCATGGTTAGATAACCGTTATATAAGCTGAGTCTAACATAACCAATGGTTAGAATTGTGTATTGCGGTTATAAAACGTTATATAACCGAAAGATAACTCAGTAAAACTGTGCTACTAGGGGATAATTCGTACAAATACAGAAAATTTCAGCCTTAAACCCTTCGTAAATAAAAATAAAAGATAAAGTTTCCTTAAATTGTTTATTAAATAAGCACAACATTGTTCATTCAAAGCCTCTTCTTATTAGTCCTCACGATTTGCACAACTTGCGATAACATATTTTTATACTTGGACATATCGCTGTTAGGCCCATGGTTGTGTTCACCAGTAATGTGCACAACGCGCCCTGTTGTCGTAATTTTACACTTACACCTGGTCTTGTAATACGAGGGACAAAGCCAGCATGTTTTATTAGTCAGTTTTTTATGTACGGTGTACGAGTAGTTGTTTAGTATTATTTTCGGGTACTTCTTGCCAACGTCGAAAAAAATCGTACCTAAAAATAAAACATGTCAACAAAGAAAAAAATGCAAAAAAATAATTTTCAGGTGAAAAAAAAAAATAGGCAAGTGGTAAAATAAATTATTTATTGAGGAAAAATATTGACACGCGATGGTGGGGTAAGTGTTGCGTTTGCAGGGGTTTAGGGGGGTGGTTGTGCGACCCCCTTACAAAAACGGTTGATCCGGTTGTAACCAATCGCGATTCGCATTTGGTTCGGCCGTAAGTTGAACAAATCCAAACCGTTTTATTGTTGCCCTTAATTTTGAGTCTATATTGATAGTTTTTCAGGATAATGTTCGGGTTCTTTTTTCCAGTGTTGGCAAAATAAATTACTCCTAAAACAAACAGCTTATCTCAACGTTAAGTGACCGTATTTTACTAAAAATTAAAACACTGCAATAAAAGTGAATCAGAGAAAAATTGTAATGTAATGTTAGTTAAAAAAAAAATAATTTTAATTTAGAAATAACTTAAGCACATTTTTTCCTGTTTTTCTTATAATAAAAATAATAATAATAATATAAAACGAGTTAATTATAGAAAAATATCTAACATATTTATTTCGTCTCATCATCCGGCTCGAAGGACCAAAAAATGTATATATGTGTAAAAGTGAATATTTTTACTAGTATTGCTTTTTTTTCTGAAATAAACAAAAAACACTGAAGAATTTTTATTAAAGACAATGTTTCAACAACTTTGGTTTCAACTGAGGACTATCGACGAAATATAATAATAATAATAATAATAATAATAATAATAATAATAATAATAATGTTAATAATAATATAAAACGAGTTAATTACAGAAAAATATTTAACATATTTAATTCATCTCATCATCCGGCTCGAAGGACCAAAAAATGTATATATGTGTAAGAGTGAATATTTTTACTAGTATTGCTTTTTTTTCTGAAATAGACAAAAAACACTGAAGAAATTTTTATTAAAGACAATGTTTCAACAACTTTGGTTTCAACTGAGGACTATCGACGAAATATAATAATAAAAATAATAATAATATAAAACGAGTTAATTATAGAAAAATATCTAACATATTTATTTCATCTCATCATCCGGCTCGAAAGACCAAAAAATGTATATATGTGTAAGAGTGAATATTTTTACTAGTATTGCTTTTTTTTCTGAAATAGACAAAAAACACTGAAGAAATTTTTATTAAAGACAATGTTTCAACAACTTTGGTTTCAACTGAAGACTATCGACGAAATATAATAATAATAATAATAATAATAATAATAATAATAATAATAATAATAATAATAATAATAATAATAATAATGTTAATAATAATATAAAACGAGTTAATTACAGAAAAATATTTAACATATTTAATTCAACTCATCCGGCTCGAATGACCAAAAAATGTATATGTGTGTGTAACAGTGAATATAAATAAATAAAACGACTTGCTACAAAACACACGTTCAATTAAAACGCCCAAAAATTGTATAAAGTATTTATTGACCAAAATTAATACAAATAAGCGATGACCGTATAAAATAAAACAGGCAAACAGTTTGATTAAAAATCGCAAAGTTACGTAAGCTTTTTCTTATAAAGCCTCCCTTCCTTGATTTTTTCCTTAATGTATCTTTTGGGAACATCGTGCGAGTGCAAACCCATGCGGAGCACAACTTTCCCGTTACTAGTGTAACACTTGGCGTTACAAGACGCTTTGTAACACTTCCAGAGCGTCTTGTCCCTGACTTTCTTCATAAACCTATAGACTTGATCCTGTGTCATGAGCAGGTCTCCGAAAAAATGATTCTTGATAAAGGAAAACACTCCTGGAGAAGAAGAAACAATCAGAAAGCGCACACAAAAAACAACACAACACTAACAAAATACAATTAATGAAACAAACAGGAGCACCTTGAACACCATTTATTAACACCTGATTATTTTAATAAAAGATACAATTTTATTTATTCTGACTGTCTTCGCCACCTGTTTAACTTATGTCTTATGGTATCGAAAGGTGTCTCCCTTGCTGCATTCGGATACCTAAAACCACAGTTGAATAAAAAACACAAAAAAAAAATATTATACAACTAACAATTTACTCAAAGTTGCGTAAACCGCCCTCGGTGACTGTTCCGGTTGTTGCGACATGATTTCCTTCAATTCCCGCATAAAAATTATTTTCTCCTCGGCTGCAAAGTCCGGAGGGTGGTTGTGCGGTTTATTAAGTTTAATATCCTGGATTGAACCCTCCGAAGGTATCACAGCACGGGCGTGACAACCTAGACGTTTATACTCCAAGCAACGAAGATAACTACGAAAAAAACTGAACAAGAGCCAAAATTTCGCACCCAATACTCACATCATTGGTGGCTTCCCTTTAGTGATATTAACATGAAAGACAAACCCATCTACAATATATCTCGGCATGTTCCTCTTTCTATTACGTCTACACTCCACAGTATCTGCGTTAAAGCAAAAAAAAATGGTTAAAATCGGGCTAAAACTACAGAAAATAAAGTATTAAACCTATTTAATTCATTTCATAATCCGGCCCGGAGGACCAAAAAATGTGTATGTGTAACACGGTGGACTTGATTTTACTACAACCATCAAAATTTGTTTAACTTTGCAATAATCCGGCTCGGAGGACCAAAAATGCGTATAAGTGTGGACAGCATTTTACAACAATATTGCAATAATTCATAAAATAAAGTCCACTAAGTGTCTAGGCTGCGGTCAATAAAACAACAGTTGATTGTACGAAAAAAATTTATTAAACATATTTAATTCTTATCATCCGGCCCGAAGGCCCAAAAAATGTGTGTGCTATAGCAACAAAAACAATCAAAATTAAAAGACAGGTGTTTAGGCTGCGGTCCGCACAATAAAACTACAGTTAACTGTACGAAAATAATTTATTAAACTTTAACAAAAAATAACTAATCGCTTTGTTTTCTCCACCTAGCCATTGACGTCCGTACACACCGATAAGTTTTTAATTTTGCAGCATCGGGAAAACTGGAATTCAATTAATTATTGCATAATTTATCAGTATCAAGGTAAAAAACGCACATTTTTGCAATGCTGTCGTAGACATTTTTAAGTGGCGCGTCAATGCCACTTGTGCATGCAATTTTCAAGTGTCTCAGAAAATCGCTTGTCAGTTTTTGGTATTTGTCTTCTGGGTGGTTATGACCACGAAAAACGACAGTTTGTGAAGGTGGACAACCTACAGTTAACACAGCTCGTGATTTACAACCGAGTTGTTTGTATTTACAACAACGCATATATCTGGAAAAGTTGCAAGAAGTTTGAGATTATTTGATGGTTTTTTTACCTCTTGTTGCCTTTTATGTAAGCCGTGTTAAAAATGTAACCATTTAGAAAAATTTGGCCTCTTGGCAATCGCTTGCTCTTGCCTGAAACAAACGAAGGTCAGAGGTAAATGTGGTGGAGAAAAAATCACACCTAATTTTTATTAGAAACGCAAACAACAACAGTTTCAAGGGTCGGGAAATCTAGAACAAATGTTTCCATAACTTACCTATTTAATAGTCGTCAAAAAAAATTAAAACACTCTGTATAAAAAATATAACATTTGGTGCTATTAAAACAAAATGCAACTTAAACAAATTCCAGTTAACAAACTTTAATTAATAAAATACAGAATTGATAATGAAAATAATAAATAATTTTTATGCACTCGGCTTCGCCTCGTCGGAACAAAACAGTCATTACATAATTAAATTAAAAGCAAAACAACAAAAAACTTAAATTCCCCGTTCTCTCAATTTTTTTCTTATGATCTTCTAGATAAAAATGGTGGTAAGTTAATCTTTATTTAAAAAGTAGGGTAAGGTAGGGTAGGGTACGACAGCTTTAGACCCAAAACAATTTATGAAAAAAACACGAAGATTTATCGAATAATTACCTCTTCTATTTGACAAAGAAAAAAATTACTGCCCTATTATTTCATTTTTTTTTTCGTCTTCATTTATCAAAAATTGCCGCAATACCCTATACCCTTTATCTTTATAGACTCTGTAAATGAAGTAAAAATTACCATTTATGAAGATGCGTTTGCCTTTCTTTAACTTTCTTTTAAAACACTTCAAGTAACTACAAAAGGTCGTTAAAAACGAAATAAAACCACCAAAATGATCAAAGAATGATTTATTGTAACTTAAAAATTACAGTTCATCGAAACTCAATTGTCTTGTTTTTTCCACTCGTACAGCGTGGTCCTCAACATATTAAACGTTTTCAGCTTGGCTCCTTCCGGATGACTAGAAAAAAAAATTACCAGACATAAAAACTACCACCAACATTACATTCTAGCCACGTCTTCGTAAATTTCCTTCACTGTCATGTTAACCCCGCTTTTGCACACAACCTTCAACTGATTCATGAAATCCAAGACAATTTTCTCGTTATGTTCCTCGGGGTGATTGTGGTGGTGCGTAATTTTGTACTTTGGGGGCGAAGACCCCAAGACCAAGTGACCCCTGGCCTTACACCCAGCGTTCCCAGCCTTCGAGCAACAAAAATACCTACGAAACGAAAACGTAAAAACTTACTACAAAAATCAGACTTTTACCCTTTGTCTCTGAAAACTTTGTGAATTCGGTAAAAGTAGCCGTTTATGTAAATGCGTTTGCCTCCAGTGCGCATCTTACCGACAAACGGTCCTAAAATCATACAGAGATGTACCACCTGACCGGGCTTTGTTTATTGAGGGTGAAAAATGAAATTAAAAACAGACTTTATTAAATGTATGTTTATTTATTAGTTACACATTGTCGCCCCTTTGCCAGTGGCGTAGAGTGGTTCTCATTGACGCAAACGGCTTAAGTCTCGCTCCTTGGGGGTGTCTACAATTCACAAGTTATTTAACAAGGGAGGAAAAAAAAACGTACATTTTAGCAACGTCTTCGTAGATTTGCCTCAACGGTAAGTTACCACGGCTTTGGCAAACCAACTTCAACTGGTTCATGAATAAAAGTGCGAGCATTTCGTTGCGATCTTCCGGATGGTTGTGTGGGTTCGTTATCACAACACTTTGGGGCTCCGGGTAACGATCTACGATCGCTCTAGCCCGGCACCGAGTGCTAGATCGTTTACAACAAACATAATATCTGAAAAAACGCTCGAGAAAAATAAAACCTAAAACAATCACTTACTTATTATGACGCCCCACACCCGTAGGTCTGTAAAAATAACCGTCTAGAAAAATGCGCCGAGTCCCAGTTTTAAGTTTTTTGAAAGCGTCTGAAATAACACAGAATAACAAACGCTATTTTTTTTCACTAAGTGGAATAAAAAAAATTGGGGAGGGGGGGGGGAATATATTTATTATGTACATGCTACAAGTATAAGTAATTTTAGTGTTGTCCCATCTTCCACTTGAGCAAGGTGGTTCGCAGTGACTTGTACGACTTGAGTCTTGCTCCCTCGGGATAACTAAAAGGACCGATCAAATTTGCCCCCAAAACTACAGACTACGTACATTTTGGCCAAATCCTCGTATATGTCTTTCGGGGATAAATTAATCCCGCTTTGGCAAACCAACTTTAGCTGTTCCATAAATTCTAGGACTATTTTTTCGCTGTAGTCCTGCGGGTGGTTGTGGGGGCGCGTCAAGACAAACTTTAACGGCCTCTCGTTCATGTTGCAATTGGCCCTTGCCTTGCACAACGAACTACGGTATTTACTACAAACGAAATATCTAAAATAAAAGCTTGAAATTGGGAAAGTAACTAGTTTTTATTGTACCCCTTGTTTCCTATCACTTTACCCAGGTTATAATAATGGCCGTCAACACAAAGACGCCCAGTTCCTGTTCTGACCTTTCTCAAAGGATCTGGAAAAATCTCGGAGATAATTCAGGCTCAAGTGCTCGTTTTTTAAATTACAAATAAAACAACGTGTTTCTTAAAAAATTTATTAGGACAAAAACTACAATTATTAATCTTCCTCCATTTTCCAGCGGGCCAAAGTCGTCCGCATCATCTCGTAAGGCTTAAGCCTGGCACCAGCTGGGAAACTACAACAAACTAGAAACTTGCCACAAAAAATACAACAAACGTACATTTTTGCAACATCTTTGTATATATCTTTGGGCGACAAGTTAATGCCACTTTTGCACACGAGTTTCAGGTGTTCCATGAACTCGATTGCGTCTTTTTCGCTGTGGTCTTGTGGGTGGTTGTGTGGTTTCGTTATAGTGAGTTTCCAGGGATCGGACGATAGGTCGCAGTTGGCGCGCGCTTTGCAGCGCGCGCTACGATTTTTACAACACACGAAATACCTAAAAGTTGAGTCAAAAAACGCAATTGCAGGGATGATATAATTACCCTTTTCGCCCCATCACTCTACCAAGTCTGTAAAAATAACCATCAGCACAAATTCGGCCCGACCCCGTTTTGAGATATCGTCTCGCCTCTGAAAAAAGCGTTCGAATGACAAGTGGGTCAAACAGCCAAAATTTCGGTTTTAAATAAGTCACTCGTTTGTTTTGTGAAAACTTTATTAAAGCGCCAATTAAGTTAATAATACAGTTAAAGAGACGATTTTTGCCTCCACTTGGCCATGGTGGACTTGATGGACGTGTAGGGCTTAAGCCTTGCGCCTTCAGGGTAACTGGAAGGGCACAAATATTGCAAAAATTAAGAAATAGGACATTCTTACGCCTTAGCTACGTCCTGATAAATCTGCTTCATGGTCAAATTAAAGCCGCTCTCGCAGGCCATTTTCAACTGTTTTAGAAAATCTAAAACATGTTTTTCGTCGTAGTCTTTCGGGTGATTGTGCTTCGACGTTACAACTATTTCTTTAGGCTCCTCACCAAGAATAAAATTTGCGCGTCCTCGACAACGCAAACTGCCAGATTTGGAGCAACAGAAGTATCTAGAAATTTTCCTTACTAGAAATTCCAACATTGACAGGTTTTACCCTTTTTTCCCTACTACACTTTGCAGTCTATAAAAATAACCGTTGATGCAAACTCGGCCTGAGGATACCCGCAACTGTCCAATTTTGGCTGAAAAATTTCACCATAAAACAAGTGCCATTTATTTTTTTCTTAAACATAACGAAACGAGTAAAACGCCGAATTGTTTGAACCCAAAAAATAATACGGCAGTACTTTGTTCTTTACTTTTTCTGTCTTCAACCGTATTCCCAGCGTTTTGAGAAATATGCGACGGTGCGCAAAAATTATCAATTTGCGTCTCATTCTTATTTTTTGCGAACGCTGCAAATACAGTTGGAGATACAAAAAAAGTATAAGGAACAAAGTTGTAGAGAATTAAATTTTTTACAAAAAAGTCCGCGACACCATATTTCTATCTTTAACGGTTTAGGTATAAATTAATACAATACTTGACCACCGGCAAAATGACGCAAATCAGTCGCTTGAGCGCCTTTGGGGCCTAAATGGTTGAAGATAGAGATATGGTCTCGGGGACTTTTTTATAGGAAATTTAATTCTCTACAACTTTGTTCCTTACACTTTTTTTGTATCTTTAACCGTATTCCCAGCGTTTTGATAAATATGCGACGGTGCGCAAAGAATTATCAATTTGCGTCTCATTCTTATATTTTTGCGAATGCTGCAAATACAGTTGGAGATACAAAAAAAGTATAAGGAACAAAGTTGTAGAGAATTAAATTTCCTACAAATAAGTCCGCGACACCACATTTCTATCTTCAACGGTTTAGGTATAAATTAATACAATACTTGACCACCGGCAAAATGACGCAAATCAGTCGCTTGAGTGCCTTGGGGCCTAAATGGTTGAAGATAGAGATATGGTCTCGGGGACTTTTTTATAGGAAATTTAAGTCTCTACAACTTTGTTCCTTACACTTTTTTTGTATCTTTAACCGTATTCCCAGCGTTTTGATAAATATGCGACGGTGCGCAAAGAATTATCAATTTGCGTCTCATTCTTATATTTTTGCGAACGCTGCAAATACAGTTGGAGATACAAAAAAAGTATAAGGAACAAAGTTGTAGAGAATTAAATTTTTTACAAAAAAGTCCGGGACACCACATTTCTATCTTCAACGGTTTAGGTATAAATTAATACAATACTTGACCACCGGCAAAATGACGCAAATCAGTCGCTTGAGCGCCTTGGGGCCTAAATGGTTGAAGATAGAGATATGGTCTCGGGGACTTTTTTATGGGAAATTTAATTCTCTACAACTTTGTTCCTTAAACTTTTTTTGTATCTTTAACCGTATTCCCAGCGTTTTGATAAATATGCGACGGTGTGCAAAGAATTATCAATTTGCGTCTCATTCTTATATTTTTGCGAACGCTGCAAATACGGTTGGAGATACAAAAAAAGTATAAAGAACAAAGTTGTAGAGAATTAAATTTCCTACAAAAAAGTCCGCGACACCACATTTCTATCTTCAACGGTTTAGGTATAAATTAATACAATACTTGACCACCGGTAAAATGACGCAATCAGTCGCTTGAGCGCCTTGGGGCCTAAATGGTTGAAGATAGAGATATGGTCTCGGGGACTTTTTTATAGGAAATTTAATTCTCTACAACTTTGTTCCTTACACTTTTTTTGTATCTTTAACCGTATTCCCAGAGTTTTGATAAATATGCGACGATGCGCAAATTATCAATTTGCGTCTCATTCTTATATTTTTGCGAACGCTGCAAATACAGTTGGAGATACAAAAAAAGTATAGAAACAAAGTTGTAGAGAATTAAATTTGCTACAAAAAAGTCCGCGACACCACATTTCTATCTTCAACGGTTTAGGTATAACTTAATACAATACTTGACCACCGGCAAAATGACGCAATCAGTCGCTTGAGCGCCTTTGGGGCCTAAATGGTTGAAGATAGAGATATGGTTTCGCGGACTTTTTTGTAGGAAATTGAATTCTCTACGACTTTGTTCCTTACACTTTTTTTGTATCTTTAACCGTATTCCCAGCGTTTTGATAAATATGCGACGGTGCGCAAAAAATTATCAATTTGCGTCCCATTCTTATATTTTTGCGAAGTGCCAATTGGTAATAATTTACGATGAAATTTTTGCATCATGTTTGCGCCCTCTAGCGCCATTAACAGAACTATCGAGAACGTAAGCGTCTTATTTGTTCATCGTTTCACCTTTAGATATCCGTTAATCATAAGAGAAGTAAATTTCTTCAAGAAAAAACCATTTATTTGCGACACTTAGTACAAACAAACAATACAAAAACTATTTATGTTTGGACATTCTCCTCCATTTGGCTAATTTAGCCTTAATTTCTTCGTACGGTCTATGTTTAGCACCCTCAGGATGACTAAAACCAGACATTGGACTAAATACAGTTAATTAATGGACACATACGTTGCCGCCACTCCGTTGTAGATGTCCTCGAGAGATACGTGAAATCCGCTCTGACACGCTTTTTTCAAATCAGTCAAAAAATCATTGATGACTTTTTCGGAATTGTCCTTTGGGTGATTATGAGGACGCGTGAGACGAAGTCTTAGCGGTTTTTCGCCCATTTCAAAAACGGCCCGCGCCTTGCAATTTAATTTATTACTTTTGGCACAAATCAAATATCTGCACAAAAAATTGTAATCAACGGAAAAACTAAACGAGTTTTATTACCCTCTCGAGTGAATTCGTTTTTGTAACCTGTACAGATAACCACCGCTAAGTAATAAGCTATTTCCAAACACTCTTTTAAGAAATCCTGGAAAAAATCACAATTTACTGTCACGATCTGCTCAGGAAACTCGCAACAACAAGTGAAATAAAACGCACGATTTGAGTGATTTATATTTCTCAAAGAATAATACATGTTAATAGTTATTAATGGTTTAAAGTGTGGTATTTTTGCGCCACCGATGTAACGATGAACTGATGCTTTTGAACGGTATTTCCTCAGCCGCCTTCGGGTACCTATAAAACAAAACTAAGAACTCTCCAAATTCGGTATTAAATCATTACACTTCCGCCACAGTCTCGTAAACTTTCTTCAACGTTGCTTTTTCCATCGAATTCGATCGAACGGCATTTTTGAGTTCTTTAATAAAGGCGTCTTTTTCCTCGGCGTTAACATCGGGTGGGTGGTTATGAGGTTGGGTCATTTTTAACATAGATAATGTTCCACCAACTGGGATTGTTGCACGTCCTCGACAACCCGATTTTTTGTGCTCAGCACAACCCAAATAACTGATTAAAATATCAAAACTCAACATTTTCTACATCTTTTTTATAGAAAAAATTAGACTTATTTACCGTAAGGGTGGAGTACCGGCTATAACGTTATTGTGGTACACAAATCCATCAACAACGAATCTCATTCGATTAATCCTTTTTTTAGGTTGTGGGTCCTCAATATCTGGCTGAATTTTGAAAAATTCTGAAAATAACACATGTTATAACTTTAGCTATAACCTACGTGTTAATTTCAGAATAACACAACACTTCACGACAATAGTATGGCAAGTTTACAAACCGAAAAAACAACACTTTAGGCATTTTTGTCTCCGGAACTTACCTCTTGTCTAGGTATTATCAATAAAATCAATAACAACAAACGCTGTTACGCAGTCTTTATTGAAAAGCAACAATTTACAAAAAGAAAAATAAATACAAGTCATTATTTTAATTACAATTGTTTCATAACTCTGTCTCTCCACCTTCTCATAGATGTGGCCACTTTCTTGAATGGGCAAATTTCAGCTCCGTCTGGATGTCTATAATAACTAGATATTTTTTTTCAAGTAAGAATGTGCGAATTACTCACAAAATAGCAGCACATTCGTAAATTTGCTTTAATGGTGCTGTCGGACGACAACTGATTTGTGTTCTAAGAAGTGTCATAAAATTCCCTTTAACTGTAGTTTCTAAATACGGTGGATGATTGTGTTCTTTGCGTAAAACTAATTCATGCATGTTACCCCCAAGTGGAATTTGTGCTCTTGCCATGCAGGAGAGTCTTTTATATTCGGCACATACTAAATATCTATAAAAGAAATGCAATATGTACGATTTGTAACCAAAACAGTGTCAGCTTCTGATGTAAATGTAGATATCGACATTCGTAATTACAGACATTAAACTGTCCGTTCGTGCGAAACTCAATTGGAAATTGAAACCCGTTACACCCACTGCACTTGTACTTAACTCAGTTACAGTTTCAGCTCGGTATGCAATTTTGATGAAACGAAATTTGCAGCCAAGTGGTCAAATAAAAACATAGTATTTCTAGCCAGAAATTCAATGGGGTATTATCGGGAATCAGCTTTTTGTATTACTATTGCTCTTTATTCCAAAGACAAATTGAATTTTTTGTATCAAGATGTAAAAAATATTAAAATCACTAATAAAACAGATAAGTCAGAGGGCTGTTTTTTGTATATTATTTTAGTTTTGTAGTATTTCCGAGTTTATAATAATCTTCTACAATGGTCTTTATTTGTTTGTGCACCTATGAATAGGAATAGTTTTTTATTCTATTTAACCCATCTACACTTTTATATTTTATTATTTGTTATGTTATCAAGTAGTTAAAACTCATGACAACTTCATTATTCAATAATTAAAATAAAATCGGAGGGCATTTTTTGCATGCTATCATCATGTTGGTAATATCCAAATACCTATACGCGCGCTTGAAATCCTGCACCTGTCATATTTTGTAACGCTGTGAAAATCTAATTCAAAGTTTGTTGTGTGTAAGGTGTTAAAAAAAGTTCTCGTTAGTGGATTTCCTTGTGTTAAGATGACGAACATTCGTAACGACAGCAGGTAAATGCACATATTCTTATTTGATTAAAATATTTGACAATTCAAAATCAGGACCACAAAAGTCAGGTCTGGAAATTCGTGTTTCAAAAACAAATTAGTTTTTATAATCGCGGGTGGCTATGCCTGTGGGTAACTATACTTGAGAGCCCTCTGACGGATACTATGATGTAACAGCGTTTTTATGAATGAAAAAAACAAGAATTAGCCTAATATTTGACAATTTAAAATTAAATGTCATTGCTAAAAAAAATCTGTGATACTAATAATCTCGGAGTAATAAATGTTTAAAACAGGTTTTGATTGGGGTTTATGAACATTTCTGAGGCATTTGCAGTGTTTTGTGTTCCGGAACGAATGAACGATAACGTTGTTTTTACCGTCTTTATTTAACTTTGTATGTGAGATAAACCCAAAAAAAGCAATTTTTGAGGAAGTGTACAGATAAAAAGTTTTGCCTCAATTTATGCTAGGCAATTAAATAAACGGACAAAAATTGTAAAAAAAGATTTTTTTTCGATTAAATCACCATAAATTTACTTGCTATACAGGTGCTCAAAAACTGGCACACCAAGTCAGTGGTACGTTATTGAGAAGCAAATGCAGATTACGGGAAAAATGTTGAATTGATTCCTAAAGTTATATTTTAAAAAATCTGGAGCTACAAACTTATTGTGTTAACTTCTTTAGTTTTCATTATTTTTTTATATTCTTATGTTTTATACCAGGTAATCGTTCCGTAACAAAACGATGAATAATTATTTTAAAATTTACTATCAGTTTTTAGGAGTTTTTTTAATTAAAAAAAATTAAAATTTATCCAAAAAATCACAATGTGTAGATGTACCAACACTGGGAATTATTTCCTAGGAAACCGTTTCAGAAATAATTTATTTTTATTGTTGATCAAATTCTATTGCGATCATGACTGTTAGACAACGTTGCCACATATCATTTACCTAAAATTAGTTATTTATCAATAACTTTAATACAAAGAATTTTTTTACTATTTTTACCATAATATGTAACCACTTCTCTACCACACACCACTGAGTTGGTGCGCCAGTTTTTGAGCACGCTGTATTTTAGCAAACAGCCATTCCATGAATAATGCAACCTGACATCGGAATTTTCAAAATAATTTGAGTATGTAAACTTTCTTTCAAAATACTCGATTTATTTTTGCAACAAGAGTTGCAAAATATAAATATAACAATAAAATGCTGTACTTCAACTGTTAATTTCTGAAGTGTTTAAGTTTCTGGTATTTTAGAAAATGGAAATAGATAACTAAAGTGATTAGTAATACATTACTTTTTTTTGTCTTTGTAAATTTTAGAGTCCTGTTAACATAAATGTGCTCGTATTTCTTACGTCGGTCGTTAAACAAGACAGAAATTTTTAAATTCCACTGTATAATTTTAATATTGTTAAGTCTTTTATAATTAAAACACATTATAATTTTCATATACAAGATTTTTTTGCTCGTATCTCAAATTTTACAAATGTATTAAAGAATAGTAATTTCACTTACCTTATCAGTTATTTTTTTTTTGTTATCTTTACTCGAGTTCGAAGTATGCATTAACATTAACATTTTTTTACTAAGAAACCAACTCGATTTTCCAACTTTTGTTAAACGTAAACTTAGTTTATTCCACAAGTTTCAAAATTTTACCAATACTTACCGCGTCCTACAACTTTTCTTTACTGTATTCTGATGATACGTAAACCCATCAATAAAAATACCACTTCTAAGAAACTTCTTGTCACTCATATTCACAATCGTGAAATCTGGTAAAAATTCAGTAATTAAATAATGAATTTTTAAAAATCGCGATTTTACGCCATGGTAGGTAAAAATTGTGCGTCCCGATAATCAAATCAATACAAAAAATAAGGCAATTTTCCCACTTTTAAATTTAAAAGTAGAACAATCAATTAACTTAATAAAAATACAGAAAAAAACAATAAATGACACCTACCAATTTTTTTTCTGGTTCCAGTCTTCACTTTCTTCTCACAACCACTTCAAACGCACGAAATACACCAACCATCCATTGAAGAAATGCTTCAATGGATACGTAAAAATAAACCATAAAAGACACACCAGCGATTAAAAATTTAACCGCTTAATACAACACACAACACGGCCACAAAAAAAAACGTTTATAACACATAAACGTTTATAAAAACACACAAACATATGAAAATAGACCATTTTAAAAATTATTGCCTACTATGCCGTAGAATCGCAACATTTCAATACAACAGGGCACAAAAATGCTTACAAAATTTTTAGTTCGTAAAAATAGATGAAAATTCCAGCACAAAATTATAATTTTGTAAACATTTTTCTTGTCGGAGACATAACTGGCGCCAGGCAATAAAATGAACCAAAGTAGTCAATTTTCTTCGAGAAACAATTTGTTAAACTAAAATTATGTCTCCCAGTCATGTCCTCCAACAAGTGAAAATTTGTCAAAAGCAATCATTTACATACCTTGCCCTTCTCCAGCCGCTCCGTCCGTACTAGTCCCAGCTTGGGGCTCATCATCGCCCCCTTCCATCATCGAATAATCCTCATTTCCTTCATCGGCATTTGTATCGTCCAAGGGATCGTCAGCAAACGTTTCGTCCACACCATCATCAGGAACCGTAATGGAAGCCTGACTTTGATCGTACGGTTCCATTTTAAATTGAATTAATTGGTCATTAGTGGGTGTGCTAGATACAGACGGCTCAGTCTTTGTTATTGCTGACGTGGGGCTCGCCTCTGGAGCATTCAACCTTGGACGTTTCGCAGGCGGGGTTGGCGCAGGGTGGGTTTTTCTCGGCCTTGAGGCGGGGGTCAACTTCGGGGGCTCCACCACATCGACGCTTTTCAACTCCTCTGGTTCATTATCACATTCAGCGGAGCCCTGGACAAAACACAATAAAAAAAACGTTCGTGGTAGACCGACAACTTACATTTCCGTCCCCCGTGAGCCCCTTGATCTGGAGCGCCTCGGCCGTCTTAATAAAAGTGCTGAGATTCTCCTGACTGACCTGCACCTCCCCTTGGTACATAAACTGCAGCAAGTCACTCATCGCCACATACGAAACGTCTTTCATAAACACGATCGGGTGCTTACACGGATTTACTTTAAACAGTTCACGAAAATAGGGACTACACACCGAGAGCACCATTTTGTGCGCTTTTAGGTACTTTCCTTCCACCGCCAAAGTCACATCCACCAGGTCCTCGTTCTCCAGCAAGGAGTTCATCCCCGTGGACATGTTCTTGTGGAAATTGTCCCAACAGAGGGAAAACTGCTCCGACGCCATGGCCGAAGGCTGGAAACACCGGGAAATGCACTTTTTTCACGCGGAAACTTACAAGGGGTAGGACGCCAAGATGGCGTCGAGGCTTTTTGCCGAAAATTGCGATTTTTCCGGAAAATACTGAACTCACCTCTTGGAAACAAACACCAATGGGACAGCTTGGAAGTGCGGCACTTGTTGGGACAATTAACCGAAAAGAAAAGTGTTTTTAACCGAAAATAAAAGATCACGCGTAATTACACTTGTTACACCTCAGCCACCAAGAAAGCGTCGGTCGTGGTGCGCACGCGCGAGGAATGGAGCGAGCCCATTGGTCCACAGCGAAGGAGTAGGGCGACGAGGCTACTCGATATTTTTTACGTGAGGATTTCATGATCAATTTTACGAATTATCATTATTATTGTTATTATTTGTTCAATTCAGTGAACGTTTAATGCGTGTTACCATTGTGGCTGCATATTTTTTAGTATTTTTGGAGTTTTTGGCATGTTCTTGGTCGTTCCCGCATTCCGGGCCACCAACCTGACGAATCAAAATAATTAAAATATTTGTTACTTTCTAGTACTTGTAACAAATTAATTGTTAAAAAAGCCGAGTTATGGGCACGTACCAAATGTTACTGTGCGTATTTAGTTTAAATAAGTTGTAAAAAACTGCAAAGCCCTTTGCCATAATTATTGATTGCGTTGCCAACCTAATAACCACGCATGCGCCTTCCATTATAAACAGGAATGGCCGCTAAAATGCTAAGCGCAATTTTCCCGCTAAAGTGGGTTCGGTGTTTAATAGTGTGGTGTGGCCCCAAATTGGTGCAAAATGAGCACTTTGGACAAATTCATCAAGTTGGGGACGGCCGGTGAGGGCACCTACGGCATCGTCTACAAGGCCAAGAACAAAGTAACTGGTAAAAGTGTTGCCCTTAAAAGGATCAAATTGGAAAAGTAAGTTGAGCGAAAGCTGTTTTTTTGTGCACTTTCATTGCGTTTTGGTCACGTTTTACGCTTCAAGCTCTTTAAGGGATGGGACGCTTCTAACGCTACTAATTTAGCAGAACTCTGAGCTGAATCTTGAGGTGCTTCCGTGGTTTGGGCTCGTAGCACCACATGATTCAGCTTACGTTTCCGCTAACTACCATCGCATCTTGAACTAATTATTGTAAGTATACTAAACGGTACTGACAAGGGGGCGCACGGTTTGAGGCTTGTGCTGATTTGGCGCCTTTTTCAAGGTTCAACAAGAATGATTACACCGAGGGGGTTCCTTCCACGGCCATTCGGGAAATCTCCATCCTGAAGGGGCTCAGGCACTCGGCCATTATTGAGCTACAGGACGTTATGTACACCTCGGATAAGTTGTACTTAGTTTTTGAATATTTGGACCTGGATCTCAGGAGGTATCTGGACGGGTCTACTAAGCCTCTAGAGAAGGAACTCATTAGGGTAAGAGTTTGGCCGAATTCGAATTTTGTAAAAAAAATAGAAATTTTATTGAGAAATTCAAAGTAAACAGTTCTTTGCCTATGTCTATGTAGGCAACCACTTATACACATAAAATCAGGCCTTCAATTTTTTTTATATTTATTTTGTTAATTTTAAAGATTCTGCTAAAAAACTGCTAACAAATATGAAGCTTAATTGGGTTTTGGTTAATTTATTCGTTTTTTACTCGGTTTTAATTAATGCTTATTTTTTATTTATTTCTATTACCTGTTTCAAAACTATAAAAACGGCAATTAATTAATAATATTTGAAAATCACGTAAAAATTACTGAAATAAAAAGAGTTGAAATCTCCTCTTTTCGTCAGGTTCGAAAATTTTAAAACAGTTATTATTTGTAGGTTTTTTAAGATATTTTATTTACTTATTTTTCAGCTTTAAAATTTATAGAGTTGCATTTTTTGCAAATTTCTTTTGAAGTGTTTGACTAAAAAAGCGTTCACTTGGGTGTATTACAATAGATTCGTTAAAAAAAAACGAAATGAAAACGAAAATTTCAAATTTAATTTTGGGGTTTTAAAAAAAAATCAATTCATAATTAATTTTTCTCTATACGAGTGAATTTTTTTCAGAATGTTTCTACACTTTCTCATAACAATTAATAGTGTTCTATGCAACGAGTATTTAAGGCAAGAATATAAAAATTACGAGTATCTTGAAAGCCATTGAATGCGAACTACATACACTATTTTTTCTACAATCAAACCGTTCATAATAAAATTATTATAAGTATTTTCAAAATGTCAGACAACTGTCAGGTTAATAATTGCTGTCGTGTTGCGTTCCCATTGGTCAGAAGTTGTCTCGTGGTTAAGATACTGCATTCTGATTGGTCACAAAATCGATATTCATCAGGCCACAGACATTTAACGAATCAGTTAAAACGTAAGAGTAATAATAATAATAAATAAATAATAATAATAATAAATGGCCTTTATTCAATAATAATTAAACAACAAACAGATGAGAAAGCGATTAATAAATAAATTCTAGTTAATTATGAAAAATATAAAGGTGTTTAAATTTTTTTTTCTATTTGAACTACTGAAATGATTCTCTACAATTCTCTGAACTCGGAATTCGCCAATTTTGAGACAATAAAAATATTTAAACTGGTTATTTAACAACAAAAAAACATTGTCAGTGTTTTAAAAACAAAAAAATTTAAAAGGAAAAAAAATCTTTTGCATTCAATTTAATTATAAAAAAGCATATCCTTATTTTTTTAATGTTTTCAAATGTTTTAATGTTTTTAGACCTTATTCAACACGTATTTAGTCATAATACTATCAAAAGAGCACAGTTTGTATTTTTTATTAATTTTTAAAACTAAAGGTATAAAAGTGATTATTTTTTTGTTTTTATTATTTTCCTAATAATAGCATGCCATTAAAAAAATGTTATTACCTATGACATATTTTTTTGGGATATTCTGTATAATTAAAAATAAAGTATAAATAAAATCTACAAAAAACATCATTAATGAAATTATTTATTTTTTCAATTTTTGACTAAAAAAGCGTTCACTTGGGTGTATTACAATAGATTCGTTAAAAAAAAAACAAATTAAAACGAAAATATCAAATTTAATTTTGGGGTTTTAAAAAAAATCAATTCATAATTAATTTTTCTCTATACGAGTGAATTTTTTTCAGAATGTTTCTACACTTTCTCATAACAATTAATAGTGTTCTATGCAACGAGTATTTAAGGCAAGAATATAAAAATTACGAGTATCTTGAAAGCCATTGAATGCGAACTACATACACTATTTTTTCTACTATTCAACCGTTCATAATAAAATAATTACAAGTATTTTCAAAATGTCAAGACAACTGTTAGGCTAATAACTGCTGTCGTGTTACGTTCCCATTGGTCAGAAGTTGTCCCGTGGTTAAGATACTGCATTCTGATTGGTCACAAAATTAATATTCACCAGGCCAGACATTTAGCGAATCAGTTAAAACGTAAGAGTAGAAAAAGTTAATTAGTTAATTAAGTCACAGCAAAAAAATATTATTTCTTATGTTACTCTGAAACGAACGATGTTTAAATGATAATAATAATAATAATAAATGGCCTTTATTAAATAATAATTAAACAACAAACAGATGAGAAAGCGATTAAAATAAATAAATTATAGTTAATTATGAAAAATATAAAGGTGTTTAAAAAATTTTTTTCTATTTGAACTACTGAAATGATTCTCTAGAATTCTCTGAACTCGGAATTCGCCAATTTTGAGGCAATAAAAATATTTAAACTGGTTATTTAACAACTAAAAACACAAAAAAAACATTGTCAGTGTTTTAAAAACAAAAAAAATTAAAGGAAAAAATCTTTTTCATTCAATTTAATTATTAAAAAGCGTATTCTTATTTTTTTTTTTAATGTTTTTAAACATCTGTTAGACCTTATTCAACATATATTTAGTCATAATACTATCAAAAGAGCACAGTTTGTATTTTTTATTAATTTTTAAAACTAATAGGATTATTTTTTTGTTTTTATTTTTTCCTAATAATAGCATGCCATTAAAAAAATGTTATTACCTATGACATATTTTTTTGGGATATTCTGTATAATTAAAAATAAAGTATAAATAAAATCTACAAAAAACATCATGAATGAAATTATTTATTTTTTTCAATTTTTATAAATATTTTTCTTTTTTTATTTAAAAGCGGCCAATAAGTTAAATAAATAACATGTTAATCGAAAATTAATAATTTCTAGTGTTATTCTCAAACAACTATGCTTGAATGATTTTTTCGGGCAAAAAAAATCGAAATAAATAATTATTTTAATTTGGGGGCTAGCGACTTGTTAACGAATTTTTATCACAAAACCACACTTAAGCATCGCTTAACAATTAATTAATTTCAATTATAAGGAGTTGTAGAAAAATTCTGAAAAAATACAGGATTGCTTTTACAATATCGCTAGTTTTACCTTGTTTGCCATTGTCAATCTAACTTTAAATTACCAAAGTTGTTGCACTAGAGGGCGCAATTCGATTTAGTTTCAAGTGCACCTTTTCAATGATAATTCGTTTACGATTGCAAGCGCCTGTGTCACGGATAACTCAATAAAGAATTGTTTCAGAACTACATGAAACAATTATGCGAAGGCCTTTCCTATTTACACACCCAGCGCATTCTTCACCGTGATATCAAGCCCCAAAACTTGCTAGTCGATAAAGAAGGCCACATCAAAATCGCCGACTTTGGCCTCTCTCGCTGTTTTTCCATACCAACAAAACCGTACACCCACGAAGTGGTGACAATGTGGTACAGAGCGCCTGAACTGCTCCTAGGTTCTAAGCTGTACACCAATGGGATCGACGTGTGGAGTCTTGGGTGTGTTATGGCAGAAATGGTACAAACCCATTTATTGCGAGTTTGTGAATTTATACAGTGTTTCAGTTGTTAAAACGTGCCCTTTTCCCCGGTGACTCAGAAATCGACCAAATGTTCAAAATTTTCAAAACTCTGGGAACGCCAAACGAGGAAATGTGGCCGGGGGTGTCGTCACTGCCGGCCTATGAGGTCTGGTTTCCGCAGTGGAAGCCGTGCGAGCTTAACACTCAAATTAAATTCAACGATTCGGAGGAAGAAGAGTTTCTTAAATTGTTGTTGGTTTATGATCCGTTTGTGCGGAAGTCGGCCAAAGATTTGCTAAGTCTGCCCTATATTAAGAGAGCCAAGCTCACGACGCCTGATATGAAGCCGTTTCCTGACGAAGAGGAGGACTCTGAGTGACTGCTTCACGTACAAATTAAATTGTTGCAATTTATGCAATGTTCCCATAATGTGACATTAATTTTTTTTAATAAAATTGTTCGGTTACGTTTGAGTTTTTATACAAAATCACACTCGACACCGGCTCGTGACACTAACTTTTAATTATACGCTCTGTCAAAGTTCGTATGTACAGTCAGTGTAAAATTCAAGCGAAATTTTAGTACAGGTAGTCCCAAAATTATGAAAAAAACGTAAGTTGGTAAGTAATAGTAACTTTTATGTTAAATTCTATTCTGTTCTTTTTCAAAATTCCATTAAGCGTCATTTTTTATTTTGTTGACTGTAATAAATTATAACAATTATTTTATAAAACTTCTACATTTTCCACATTTATTTAAAGTCTATTCTGTTCTTTTTCGAAATTCCACAATAGCGTCATTTTTTATTTTATTGACTGTAATAAATTATGACAATTATAAACATTTCATCATTTTCCAAATTCATTTAAAGTCTCTCGTTTTTTTTTCAAAATTCCAATACAGCGTCATTTTTTATTTTGTTGACTGGAATATTTTATAACAATTATTTTATAAAACTTCTACATTTTCCACATTTATTTAAAGTCTATTCTGTTCTTTTTCGAAATTCCACAATAGCGTAATTTTTTTATTTTATTGACTAATAAATTATGACAATTATAAACATTTCATCATTTTCCAAATTCATTTAAAGTCTCTCGGTTTTTTTTTCAAAATTCCAATACAGCGTCATTTTTTATTTTGTTGACTGTAATAAATTATAACAATTATTTTATAAAACTTCTACATTTTCCACATTTATTTAAAGTCTATTCTGTTCTTTTTCGAAATTCCACAATAGCGTCATTTTTTATTTCATTGAATATAATAAATTATGACAATTATAAACATTTCATTATTTTCCAAATTCATTTAAAGTCTATTGGTTTTTTTTCAAAATTCCAATACAGCGTAATTTTTTATTTTGTTGACTGTAATAAATTATAACAATTATTTTATAAAACTTCTACATTTTCCACATTTATTTAAAGTCTATTCTGTTCTTTTTCGAAATTCCACAATAGCGTAATTTTTTATTTTATTGACTGTAATAAATTATGACAATTATAAACATTTCATCATTTTCCGAATTCATTTAAAGTCTCTGGGTTTTTTTTTCAAAATTCCAATACGTCATTTTTTATTTTGTTGACTGTAATAAATTATAACAATTATTTTATAAAACTTCTACATTTTCCACATTTATTTAAAGTCTATTCTGTTCTTTTTCGAAATTCCACAATAGCGTCATTTTTTATTTCATTGAATATAATAAATTATGACAATTATAAACATTTCATTATTTTCCAAATTCATTTAAAGTCTATTGGTTTTTTTTTCAAAATTCCAATACAGCGTAATTTTTTATTTTGTTGACTGTAATAAATTATAACAATTATTTTATAAAACTTCTACATTTTCCACATTTATTTAAAGTCTATTCTGTTCTTTTTCGAAATTCCACAATAGCGTCATTTTTTATTTCATTGAATATAATAAATTATGACAATTATAAACATTTCATTATTTTCCAAATTCATTTAAAGTCTATTGGTTTTTTTTTCAAAATTCCAATACAGCGTAATTTTTTATTTTGTTGACTGTAATAAATTATAACAATTATTTTATAAAACTTCTACATTTTCCACATTTATTTAAAGTCTATTCTGTTCTTTTTCGAAATTCCACAATAGCGTAATTTTTTATTTTATTGACTGTAATAAATTATGACAATTATAAACATTTCATCATTTTCCGAATTCATTTAAAGTCTCTGGGTTTTTTTTTCAAAATTCCAATACGTCATTTTTTATTTTGTTGACTGTAATAAATTATAACAATTATTTTATAAAATTTCTACATTTTCCACATGCATTTAAAGCCTTTTCTGTTCTTTCTCAAAATTCCAATACAGCGTAATTTTTTATTTTGTTGACTGTAATAATTTGTAGCAATTATTTTACAAACACTAACATATCTATTCCGTATTTTTTTTTTCAAAATTCTATTATTGCATAATTTTTTATTTTGTTGACTGTAATAAATAATAATTATTTTATAAACACTCATTTAGAGTCGATTGTTTTTTTTCAAAATTCCGTTAAAATCAAGGTGCTGCTGATATCTAGCCTAAATTGGAAAAAAACTCAAGGTGGCTATGATAATGGACAGATTGCAACTGTGACTTGACTTATCAGAAAATCACAACCAACAATAAAAATTTAATTTTTTAGCCATTTAAAAAATAGTTTTGGTTTATAACGTTGGTGAAAATTGAAAAATGCTTGCATGACATTGAAACGTTGGTGCAATTGAAGGTGACCTTCCAAAGTCATTATCCCCAACAATGATTTATTAGTAAAATTTATAATAAAAAATAAGAAAGTAGTGTACAAATCAAACCTAACTTTAACAATATAACAACCTTATTACCCTCCATTGTAGAGAAAAAAATGCATGAATCACAAAGTGGCAGCCTTAAACGTTACATTTATGAATTGAGCTTTCGACAGTTTCCCTTAAACTAGCTATAACCGCTTTTTGGTCGTTTGCGTTGATTATTGCAGTTCCTGATACGATCATATTAGCACCGGCCTGAAAAAACACTAAACAAAAACCCACCTCGAAAAAAAAACAATCGAACCTCAGCGCACGCTGTGATTGTGTTCAAGCCAACGCCCCCGTCGACCTCGATGTCCAAGCCGGGGTAGTTGTGCCGCAACCACTGCACTTTGGGCATCATCTCGCCCATGAACTTCTGCCCCCCGAAGCCGGGCTCCACCGTCATTATCAGGATCATGTCGGCGTGGTCGATGTACTGGCGCACCGCCTCGATCCCGGTGCCCGGCTTCAGGGCCAAGCCCACTTGCATGCCCGCCTCGCGCACCTTGCGGCACAGGGGGATCACGTCCTTCACGGGCTCGATGTGGAAGGTGTACTGGTTGACGCCGGCCTCCGCCATGGGTTCCACCCACTGGGGCACAATAGCTTTGGTTTTTTTTATGGGGGTTGCTTACCTTGCCCGGCTCGGAGACCATCATGTGGGTCTCGAAGAAGGCGGTCCTGATCTTGTTCCGGAGGCACTTCACCACCGGGTGGCCGATTGAGAGGTTAGGGACAAAGTGGCCGTCCATCACGTCCAAGTGCAGGTAGTCGGCACCGTTGTCCAAAAGGCGCTGAGATTCGACGTAGAGTTGGGATAAATCGGCGTTTAAAATTGATGGTCCTATTTTGCATTTTAACGGTTTTGTGTGCACAGCCATTTTTTGTAAAGTTTTAAGCAAAAATTGACAATTTGAAATTTATTGCCAACATAAAAAGCGGAAATTAACGAACTAGCGATGCGTTCAACGGGTGCTTGCACCTGCCGAGTTGCTGGTTGCCTAACTAGCATTTTTTTTGTGAATTAAGGACCATTTTTTGATAAATTGGACGAGAACATTACTAAATGGGGCCGAAAAACGACTCAATTTGGTCAGACTTAACAAGTTTCGGCCAAAATCTTAGTAGAATTCGTTCATTCCATCGTAATAAACAATAAAATGGTGTTTTATCTACTGTTTTACTGTGTTGCATGGGAAAATGAAATTTTATCGTCTCGAGAAGTATGCTTCACACCCATTGTTGTTTTTCTGTGTTTGAGTTTTTTTTCATTGTTGAATTTTTTTATCTACTCGAAAGAGTTGTTAAAGAAATAGTTTATCACCTTCTACAGAAAAAATAACAATTTTTTGAGAGTTTCACTGGTATATTTTGCTTTGATTTTCAAAGTTTTCTAGCCAAAAACGCAATTCTTTCTGTGAATTTTGTCCAAAATAAATTAAAAAATCACCAAATTAGGTCGAATTTTTTCAAAATTTTCCAATATTTTCTAAAAAAAAATTGTTTTAAGTTTAAAAAAAACAGACTAACTAAGTAAAATTTGACTAAAAATAAAGCGAAAACTCATCAAGTTTTGTCCACAACCTGATTTAAGTAAACCTTGTCTTTTTGTCAGATTTTATTAAGTCGGTCTCTAAAAAAGGACCAAACTAAGTTAGAAATCAATTATTTTTGCCCTTTTTTAGTCGCAAAAAGCCACAAATCATCATATGAAGAGAAGAAAAGTGTAATCTTTTTTTATTCTTTATTTTTATTTTTTTTTATGTTTATTCTTTATATTTATTATTCTTTTATTTCGCAAAAAATAAGTGAAAAAACTGTTTTATTTTTCAAATTTTCAAGCTTCTAACATATATTTGAGCTAGAAATTCAGTTTTGTTGCGAGATTTTGCTAAAAAATTACCGAATCAAAAGTTGAAAATGAGAGCAGTGTGCTTTGTTTAGCCAATATTTCATCAAAAATTCGCCAAAAAAACACTATATTTAGTCGAAAATGGTGTAATATTAGCCTTTTCGAGCGTTTAAACACATTTTCGAACCACAAATTCAGTTTTCTCGAAAGATTTCGATTTAAATTAAGTCGAAAATTATTTTATTTTTATTTATTCCAGCATGTTCTTCAATCTGGAGCACGATTATTTCGAGAATTGTTGTACAAATAGAACCAAAAATTATTAAACTAGGTCCAAAATTACTTTATTTTTTCGCTAACGTTGCTTAAAATGACATTTAAAAATTGCAAACTTCATTTTGGTTCAAAAATTTGACGTGCCGAATGTCACTTTAACAACTAAAATTTGGTCATAGCCTCCTATTTTATCATTTTAATTTTCTGTTGATTTTGTGTGGTTGCCGTAAAATAAAACAAAAAAATAAGTAAAAAAGTGTATTAAAAGTAAAGCTTTGTTGTACAAACAGGACATAAATTATTAAACTAGGTCCAAAATTACTTAATTTTTTCCTTTTTCAACCTAAATGTTCAGTTTTTCGCTAACGTTGCCTAAAATGACAATTAAAAAGTGCTAACTTCATTTTGGTTCAAAAATTTAACGTGCCGAATGTCACTTTGACAACTAAAGTTTGGTCATAGCCTCCTATTTTATCTTTTTTTTTGTTGATTTTATGTGGTTGGCGTAAAATAAAACAAAAAAATATGTAAAAAAAGTGTATTAAAAGTAAAGCTTTTTACATGTAAAAACGGTACATTCATATAAAAAAAGAAATTAATCCTCCATGGTCACAGCTTCTGGCACTGTATGAATAATAACCTTCCTTGAAGCATCATAAACGAAGTTATTATTTTCAAAAATGCGACTTTGGTAAAACGGCTTCAAGTCATGAATATCGAGTTGTTTGGCCTATAAAAATAAATACACACTTTTATCAAAAAAAATTTTTTTTGACGCAACTATAATACCTTATCTTTCAAATCCTTTTCATCAATTTCAATAACAAGAGCATGCGATTCATCCGTCCCTCGCAAAAATGTCAACTGATCCTGCGCCAACTGTCTCAAAATATAAAACAACAACTCGCTGTGATCCTTCTTAAAGACAAGATATCGCTGGAAAATCTGTCTCATCGACTTCATCACACTGTATTTCTGCGTCTCGACGAAACTTTCCAACATCATACGAATGGCAATGTTCACATCGTCCTCTTGGACGTATTCGCGCAAATGCATGCGCGCATGCGCCTCCGCCATGCGAATTATGCTCTCAATATGGCGCACCGTAATCGGCAAACTTCCAGTGGCCTATAACACATTTTTTCTCACACTAGTGTTCCACCAAAACCGCACAAATTTATTATATTTTTATATATTTATTATATTATTATTTAAATTATTACACAAAAACGGAGAATCGTAGAACAGTAGGACTTTCACCACTTTATAGGGAAAAGTTCAAACTTAAATCCGTTCCAATTGTTTAGTGCAATACAATTAGAAACATAAAAAAATTAAGAACTTTGTTAAAAGTTGAATAACTTGAAAAAGTTAAATGGAACACCCTATTTTTTGTTCTTGCTTCTCAAAGATTATTAAATTGTCTAGCTAAAAACATAAAGTTTCAAATGTCTAAAGTTAATAACTAAAAAGATATTTCACTTTAAAAGTTAATTTCAACAACAATGCACACTATTCATGAGCACTGTTGTTACCATAGTAACCCATACCGTAACCATAGCAACTCCACCCCAGACCACTTGATGGAGTTTATACGGGAATTAAAAATTCGCCAAAAATATTAAAACTTTAGTTATTTCACTGTAATAAGTGACAAATAATGGCCTAAGGGTAACATTAAAGTTGTTATTAGCAGAAAATTTCACTTTCGACTACTGAAATAATAGTTAGTAATTTTTTTAATGTTTAATGTTAAATATCTTTTGAATAATCAGCAAAAGACACTTAACTGTTAGTGTTTTTAGAAGGACAATTTAAAGGTCTTTTAGATGCAAAAATAAAAAATTGGGTGTTCCATTTAAAATTTTGAAGTTATTCAACTTGCAACAAACCTCTTCATTTTTTATCTTCTTGATCGCAGTAAGCTAATAAAAATTATAATTCCTTTAAGTTTGAACATCCTTTTTTAAGTGGTGAAAGTTCTACTTTTCTGAGATTCCTAGTTTTTATGTAATGATTTGACATGACATTTAATGAATTGTTCAACAATTTTGCGTGTATAGTGTTAATTACTTACAATAGAAAGAATTACTTTAAAAGTACGTGGTGGAAAAAACTAGCGTTGACTTTGGTTCTGTAGTTTTTCGTGGTATAAAGTGTTTATTGTTGGAACTTGAAAGTGGATAAAAAGTGAAAAATATTTAAATTTTGATTACAAAGTGTTATCAAACAGTTGTCTAATTAAAGATTATAAGTAATGGATCACAGCGAACACAAAGTTTGGCTCAAGAAACCAATAAATTAGTGAAGTGTTATGAATTTTAGGTTAGAATTTTCCACTGAAAAAATCATGAAATGCTGCGGTAAATCTACAAAACTACAATAAAGATTAACAACTGCTGATACATTTAAACGTAAATTATGCCAAAAGGTAGGCTTTTCAATGTCTTTGTAATAATTTTCCAATAAAGAAAGTGGACCAAACAGTCATTTGTTATTCGTGTTTTCCTCGTCATCTCTCATTTGTCAACATAAGTTTCTTGCATCAAAGATGCAATAATCATTCCGCATAGGCAATGTAATAATTGTGAAGCCCCAAAATTCGTATAACGCTCAAAATATCCGAATAAACATTTTCCCGCCATTTATGGTTACTGTTTTCGACCTAGCTCAGTGGCGCCCCCAACGGTAATTTTACTTCCGAATTTTACAAACATGCCGCAAAAACACAGCTATAATGTAAAAAAAAAGAAAAAGTCAATATCTTTAATAATACACAAGTTATGGACCTTTTTAGCCACTTACCAACGACTCCTGTCGCAGTTGGCTGTAAATATTGGCGATTTTGTCCTGGTCCATGTTTTGCAGCTTCGGATGGACATTTTCGCGTGCATAGACCAAGTATTTGCGTAGCATTTCCTGCGGGATGGTTAGGTCGTTGTCACTGTCCTCAATTTCCAAAGTTTGGCCCTTTTTGGACGGGTGGTGACGTATGTGCGAGTTGACGACGAATTTCGCCAAGTGTTGGTCTTGGATTGGGTCAATTTCGTCTCTCACCACGCACATTATGTCAAAACGGGATAAAATCGGGTCGGAAAGGTTCACATTTTCGGCAAAAGTCATACTAGCGTCATAACGGCCTCCGATTGGATTCGCAGCCGCTATGACCGAACAGCGGGCCTGGAGACTTGTTACAATGCCGGCTTTTGAGATGGAAATTGATTGTTGTTCCATTGCTTCGTGGATTGAGGTCCGGTCTTGGTCGTTCATCTGATTTAATTCAATTTATAATCTTACCAATTATTTATTAAAACTGCCAGTTTTTTTTCATTACTCCAAATAATAATTACAAATTTATTATTTTTCAAATTTTGAAATTTTGAAATGTTTAGGCCACTATATTAATATTTAAAAAACCAAAAAAAAACAATCATCTCTTTGAAGAGCCATAAGATTACAATATTGTGTAATATTATTTTCCATTTAGTTTTTATAACATTTCTTTTCTGTTAGCCTTTTTTGTGTTTATTAGAGTGAATATTATTTAGGTTCGCTAAAATTGCGTAAGTATGCAAAATTTCAGTTCGTTCGGATAACTGGAACCTTCTTAAAATATATTTGCAAAATATTAAACAGACAACAAACAAGTGAAATAAAAGCTACTAATAAAAAAAAAACAAAAATTTTAATACTGTTTTCTCAACAGGAAGGTAACAAATAAATTTAAAAAAAGGAATAGAAAAACTTTTTTTCGGGAAATATTTAAATTTTCTTTAAAATTATCTAAGTAACCCCAGTGACGAGGAACTACTTTCTTTTTTTTAACAATTTTAAAAATTTTGATAACTCTTATTTTTTTTTTCAAACAACAAACTAAAAATGTTACATAACAATTCAAAAAAAAAAACTTTAAAAAAGTGGTTAATGCAAATTATACTACCAATTCTAGAAATTCTAGAAAAAAAAAGTAGTCAATCTTTCAGTGACATTGACCTGTGAACACATTTCTTTATGTACAGGGTGCTCTATTTTAAATGTCCGAATAGGGAATCTCCGAAACTAAGAGGTCTAGAGAAAAACGAGTGATACATTCTTGGGTCCGTTTTTTGAGAAAATAATTTTGGTCAAAACCGCATCTCGCTATCGTCTTTTGTTTTCGACTTATAAACAAAAGTTGACATTTTAGCGAAATCTTAAAAAATTCATATCTTTCTCATTATAAAAGATACACATTTGAAACAAAGACATTATCCAGGCACTTTTTTTCAGAGAATCTAATAATGTTATCAGCGATTTTTTTCAACCATTCGTTTAACTGTAATAACATAAAGTTGTATTTTTTTAAATAGGAATCATAGTTGGCTATGATATTCTCGAAAAGCTTATTTTTTTCTGATTTGATATGTCTATTTGTGTAATACATAATTTTAAATATTTAAGAAAAAAAAAAACATTTCGCTTTTTCTTTATAGTAGGCCATGAAAAATTTTTGGATTTTTAATTAAAACTATGAAAATTGTATTACCCAACAAGTATTTATAATTTAATGATTTTTTAAACCCTAATTAATTCAAAAACAGCATAATAAATTTTTATTAGATCAAATTTTTGCAATTAATAAAAATTTTTTCTTTTTATATTTAAAATGGCAAGCTCACGTTGTCATTCTATTTTCCAATTTTAAACAAGAAATGTCGGAAGGAGAAAAATCTTATTAATTGTATGATTGCGTATCAATAAAATTTTATTTTACAAAAAAATGTCAATCCAAACACCAAAATCAAATTCCATCTGCGGTAAAAAAATACACAACATTATCAACGTCACCTCCATTGCACTAAATCATAAAAAAGTGGCATCAGGTGGTAGTGAGACATCGTTTGCAATTTTCTGCACATTTTTATGTAATTAAAATCTGCGACGCTCGTATATTTGTTCAATTGAAAATAACTTTAACTTATTTTTATAATTTCACATTTTTACTTTAATAATCATTCACAAAATTTCTAGATTATTCACACCTTTTATGCGAAATAATTTTTCCATGGCCAACTACTTTCAAATATTTTAAATACATTTTTATCAAAAATATATAAAAATATCAAACTATATTTATATTGTTTTGAGCTCAAAAAAAAATAAGCTTTTCGAAACTGTCATAGCCAACTATGATTCTCATTTAAAAAAATACAACTTTATGTTATTACAGCTAAACGAATGATTAAAAAAAACGCTGATAACATAGCTTATTTTTATAATTTCACATTTTTTACTTTAATAACCGTTCACAAAATTTCTAGATTATCACACCTTTTATGCGAAATAGTTTTTCCATGGCCAACTACTTTCAAATATTTTAAATATATTTTTTATCAAAAATATATAAAAATATCAAACTATATTTACATTGTTTTGAGTTCAGAAAAAATAAGCTTTTCGAAAATATCATAGCCAACTATGATTCTCATTTGAAAAAATACAACTTTTTGTTATTACAACTAAACGAATGATTAAAAAAAATATTTTTAATTGTTTACTGAAAGGAAAAACGGAATAAACAAACATCCAATTGTTTTTGGCGCAATAAAAAATGCACAGCAAAAATACAACAAAATTTGTAAATTTTTTTTCATTAAAAAAATTCAACGCCAATGGTGAAAAAAAAATTGTTACCTTGTCAAACTCATCGATGAGACAAACCCCCTGATCGGCGAGCACCAGCGCCCCCGCCTCCAGGGTCCACTCCCTGGTGGCGGGATTGCGCCTCACATACGCCGTCAGCCCCACGGCACTAGCCCCCTGCCCCGTGGCAAAAACAGCCCTTGGTGCAATTTTCTCCACATATTTCAAAAACTGTGATTTCGCCGTTCCGGGATCCCCACAAATCAGGACATTAATATCGCCTCTGATTTTGTGCTTCTGGCCCGGATTTTTGGGCTCTCCCCCGAACAGGGCCAGCGCCAGCGCCCGCTTGATGTAATCGTGTCCGTAAATCGAGGGCGCAATTGAGGCAATAATCCGGTCGGCGATTCGGTGATCTTTGCTCATTTTGCGAATTGCGTTGACGTCGTCGTCCGTCAGCGACTGGACGATCTGTTTGCAGTCTTTGACCACCAGGTGGTTGGCGAAAATCACGGTGGAAAAGACCGGAAAGCCGTTGTCGATGTTTAAGGCGCCGTCGTAGTTGTTTGAGTAAATTCCGGTGACGTCGACTTCGTCTCCGGGCTTGCAGAGGTCGCACAGGTCGGCCAGGAGGATGCAGTCTTTGGAGCGGGGCACGCGCCCGGCGGGGATGTGCCCCGGGCACTCTTGGAGCGTGATTTTTTGGTAGTTGCGGTAAAGTGTTTGTTCCATGTTGATCTAATTTTTTATCAAATTATTATTGTTTTTTTTTTTTTTTGAAAAATTACCATGAAAGGGCCGGTGCTTTGACACTCGGGACAAACCCCAGGTTGGACCTCACTGTGCTGGTTTTGCACAAAAGGGCCCAAAACGAAGCCACATTTGTTACAATCGAATTTAACGACGGAAAGTTGGGGTAAAACCCCGGTGGTTGCAGTCACCACACCGATTGTACGAACCAGTTGGTTGACGTGAAGTTTCCTAAAGTTGGGTTCAAATTTGGCGCTTTAACTCGTTTATAAAAATTAATGCCTACTTAAAAAACAACAAAAATTTCAGAAATGAGTCGTTTTTTGTTTTCCCTCGCCTACTATTTTGTTTATCTGCTGTCAAAATTGCACAGCCACCTCCAATTTTTTTTTCAAATGTAACGGTATGTCACGTGTCACCTCATGTGAAAGAGCACTTTGCAAGGAATACAACGCACTCTTTGATTTCTGAATATTTCCAAAGCCTACGCGATAAATAAATAAAAACCAAGTTTTATAACTTGAAATTAGGCAAATCACACTAGAAATGTTGCAAAATGTTAGAAATTCATGCTACTATTGTTATATTATTTTCCAGGAGTGGAACGGTGCCCATTTTGAGCAATGTTTGCATTAAATAATGTTCAAGTTATAAAATTGGTTTTTATTTTTTTCATCACGTAGGCTTTGAAAAAATTCAAAAAACAAATAGTGCGTTTTATTGCGTGCGAAAATGGCTTTCGTACGAGGTGTCACTTGACATACCATTACATTTGAAAAAAAAGTTAGAGGTGGCTGTGTATTTCTGACAACAGGTAAACAAAAACCAAATGTGTCAAATAGTAGGCAAGGAAAAATAAAAATTGACGTGTTTCGGGAATTTTTACCAAAATCGCCTTAATCAAAGTTATGAATTTTATTCCAGTTGAAAATTCCAAGCTGTATACAAAGTGTGTTTAAATGATTGTCGTCTAGTTAATTTGAAAATGGTGCTGCTCTGAGAATAAATGTCAAAGATTTCACAAAAAATTCACAAAATGTTACCAACGAAAAAAAAACATTCATAGGTGACTCCATAAAAATCATTCTAATACACCTTGTACAATAATAACGCTATTTCGGGCATTTACGAGTCCGCTAAACTAGCTAAAAAATAGTGAATTCAGGTCAAAATGACGATATTTTAAGCACTTTTGAAGCGATTTAATTTTTTTTTGTGCAAAAATTAAATAAACAGCTTTTGTAAAAAAAATCGTTCATACGTTTTTTTAGATAAGAAATTTTTAAAAATCTGTTACGGATTCTTGAGCGAGAACCACTGCATTAATTTTTTAGAATAAAATATTTGTTTTCGATAAAAAACACTTCCAAGGAAGTTACTTGGTTTTTAAACAATATAAACTCAGAAGATTCAATAGATTTTGGTGAAATAAGCGATAGGTAGGTTTTTTGGGCCAGAAACTTACCAACTTGAAGAGATTTTGGTAAAAATTGTTAAAATTAGACTATTTTTGACACTTGTGGGTGCTTAACTTCTTCTTAAATTTATTTTCGAGTGAAAAACTCTCTAAATTGAATAATTTTTGTTGATAAATCGTCGTTTTTTAGTTTTTTTTTTAGTTTATTTTCGAGAAAAAAATTACTACATCCATTAAAAAAATAGTTTTACATAAAAAGACGTTATTTTCGACTGATTTTTTTTCCTTTTTTTTTTCAAAAATCGTTGATTTTGCGCAAGAATCAAATTTTGAAAAAAAATCGGTCAGAATAATTTTGCGAAAAATTCAAAATTTCAGTCATTTCCGACCGATTTACTTGGTTTTTGAACAAAATAAACTCAGAAGATTGTTAAGATTTTAATGAAATAAGCGATAGGTAGGTTTTTTGGGCCAGAAACTTACCAAATTGAACAAATTTTGGTAAAAATTGTAGTTTATGTTAAAATTAGACAATTTTTGCGACTCGTGGGCGCTTTAACTTGTTCTTAAATTTATTTACGAGTGAGAAACTCTCTAAATTGAATAGTTTTTGATAATAAATCGTCGTTTAATGTTTTTTTAAGTTTATTTTCGAGCAAAAACTTAAAATCCATTAAAAAAATAATGTTAGATAAAAAGACGTTTTTTCCGATTAATTTTTAATATATTTTTTTTATTTTTCCCAAGAAAATTGCAAAATTTCAATCATTTCCGAGCGATTTACTTTGTCTTCAAGTGAGAAACTCACTAAATTAAACATAATTTGTCAAAAATCAGTCTTTTATATTTAATTTAAAGGCTGTTTTCGAACAAAAAAAAACTTACTAAACTTATTAAATTAGCTAATAAAACGTAATTTTAAATCAGAATGATATTTTCGTCATTTTCGGCAGAAAAAAAATAAAGAATGAAATTGATAACAAAGTTAGAGTAAAATAGCGTCGTCTTAGGTCAAAATAACGCAATTTCGGCAATTTCCAAGCTACTTTTTACTCCGTTTATGAAGAAAAAACTCACAAAATTGGCACAAAATCACTGTTTCAGGTCAAAATAATAATTATTTCCAAAGCTATTTAGCCAATTTTTAGGCAAGAAACTAAACAATTTTTTCCGATCAGAAATTTTCCAACGATTTAGTTAAACTTTTACCTCATTTTTGCACAAGAAACTAATCAGATTTTGTCAAAAAAAACGTAGTTTTAGGTCAGAATAACAACAATTTTTTCCCAAATAAAATATTCTCTAACTCATTCAAACACAAAAAAGGCAAACCTGAAAGTCCTAAGCTCCTCAATTAGCGGCAACTCCGAAATCCTGACATGAATCTCACTCGTCACCCTTTCGTAACTTGGATATTTTGAAAGCACGATTTGCTTTGCGACTTCGTCAAAAATTTCCAACATTTGGAAGGGAGCCTCTGGCAGGAAATAGGCCAGCACGTGCTCCTTATTGGCCAAAAATGGAAATTCGACGGTAAAACTCGACTAAAATAAATCCATTTTCACTTCAAATACACACACAATAACAAAAAATTCGCTACCTTATTGCTCTCGCACATGCGCCTAATTTTTTCCTGGAACACAAACTGGCCCCGGTTATTGCTATAAGTCCTCAGGAAGTTTTTAAACCTGTTGGCGATCTCAGTGCGGGGCCCTATCATGCACACCCACTCTTTGATGGTGTGCCCCTTGGTGTCCTCCAAGTTTTCAATCGATTCGATCATTTCCGCGTCTTCCGTCTCCCCAGCGGCGGCCTTTTCGGCCAGGCGGCGCTTCCTCCTGGGGTCGGCTTCGTCGTCGCTTTCGTCGTAAAACAATTCGCGGTCGTCGCGACGGATGATCCCCATCTCGCGGTCGCGGCGCCGGAGCGCCTCCTCCGCCGCCATGCGGTCGCCGATCGACATCATCTCGTACTCTTCGTCGTCGAGGTTGCGCTCGTCGTAGCGGTCCAGGTGCGGCATGGGGCGGTAATCGCTGATTTGACAAAATTTAAATCACCCTAACGTGCTGTTTAATCTTTATTTGGTCAAAACCGCGAACATTTTAGCGAAATCTTCAAAAATTCATATCCTTTTTATTATAAAAGATACACATTTAAAACAAAGACATTATACAGGCACTTTTTTTCAGAGAATCTTATAATGTTATCAGCGATTTTTTTCAACCATTCGTTTAACTGTAATGACGTAAAGTTGTATTTTTTTAAATAGGAATCATAGTTGGCTATGACATTTTCGAAAAGCTTATTTTTTTCTGATTTGATGTGTCTATTTGTGTAATACATTAATTTTAAATATTTAAGAAAAAATAAAACATTTCGCTTTTTCTTTATAGTAGGCCATGAAAAAATTTTGGATTTCTAATTAAAACTATGAAAATTGTATTACCCAACAAGTATTTATAATTTAATGATTTTTTAAACCCTAATTAATTCAAAAACAGCATAATAATTTTTATTGGATCAAATTTTTGCAATTAATAAAAATTATTTGTTTTTATATTTAAAATGGCAAGCTTACGTTGTCATTCTATTTTCCAATTTTAAACATGAAATGTCGGAAGAAGAAAAATCTTATTAATTGTATGATTGCGTATCAATAAAATTTTATTTTACAAAAAAATGTCAATCCAAACACCAAAATCAAATTCCATCTGCGGTAAAAAAATACACAACATTATCAACGTCACCTCCATTGCACTAAATCATAAAAAAGTGGCATCTAGTGGTAGTGACACATCGTTTGCAATTTTCTGCACATTTTTTATGTAATTAAAATCTGCGACGCTCGTATATTTGTTCAATTGAAATTAACTTTAACTTATTTTTATAATTTCGCATTTTTTACTTTAATAACCGTTCACAAAATTTCTAGATTATTCACACCTTTTATGCAAAATAATTTTTCCATGGCCAACTACTTTCAAATATTTTACATATATTTTTTTATCAAAAATGTATAAATATATCAAACTATATTTACATTGTTTTGAGTTCAGAAAAAATAAGCTTTTCGAAAATGTCATAGCCAACTATGATTCTCATTTAAAAAAATACAACTTTATGTTATTACAGCTAAACGAATGATTAAAAAAATCGCTGATAACATTATTATATTCTCTGCAAAAAAGTGCCTGTATAATGTCTTTGTTCCAAACGCAAATTTAAAACGTTTTTCGATATTCTTCAAAAAAAATATTCAAAGAAAATCTGTTAAGAATTTGATATAAGTCAAATGTTTTTTTTTTAATATGTACAAATGTAACTAATTGGTATTTTAATTATTATTTGATACAAATAAATTTTACTCATCAAAAATTAATAATAAAATAAATAAAAAAAGAAAATTTTTTGAACACTTTAAGAAGAAATATTTGTATTTGCTATTGACATCGCATTAAAACTACAGAATATTCTGAGTTTTTCTGTTTTCACAGGCGACTTCGCAGTAATTTTTCAAAAATTGGTATTTTTTATAACAAAAAATTGAATAATTGCGAAACGAAAAGAGATAGACTCATAATAGTTTATATAAAGTTACATTATTTTTTTGCGTAGAATCTAATTATGCATAAATATATAGGGTGTTTCACTTAAAAAAATATAACTTTGGTCCACCAGCTTGTATGCAACGCCCTGTGTATAATAAAAATATTTTCAGTTTGGGTAAATTAAGCAGAGAGATCGGATAATTGAAACAGCATTGCAATATTTCAAGTAGCAAAAAAGTTATAAACCGGTTATACATCCCTGGGTCACCCTGTATTTATTATTTTAGTAATTGTTTTTTGTTCTTTTTGTTTTTTATTCTGTATTATTATTACAATTTTTTACATTTCTTTGAGTTTATATTTTACAGATAAATGCATTTTTTTGTTTTTTAAGAGAGATTGATCCCATTAGCTAGACTTCAGAGTAAACATATAGGTATTCCTTGAATAAAAATTAAAATGTGTAAAATAATTTAGTCAAATTTAGACAAAAAAAAACAAAATTAAAAAAATTTTCAACGGAGTAAATGAACTTTTAACTTGGTTTATTGTCTGTCTGTCTCACATTTTCCGACTCAAATTCCTGGCTTCCTGTCTGAATGAAGTAAAATTTTGCACACTTACGTAATCTCCGCGCCAATTCAATACAATTCGGTTAATCACCCCCTAGTACAGTTTTTTCTTTTAATTCTTAATTTTAAGCGGAAAGCAAAAGTTTATAGCCCCCAATAAAAAAATCAATAGAAGTCCAATCAGTTCCTAAATACCCACTTTTCCATATTGTCCCCAAACAACTCCTCCCCTTCCTCCTCCTCCATGGGGCTCCCGTCCCCAAACAAGACCCCCTCGTCCTCAAACGGCTCCAACTCGCGGGGCGGCGAAGACACGTTGGACTGGGGGGTGGGCTGTGGAGACTCATCTTCAGGCTAATCAGAATCAAGTAAATAACGTGATTTTGGGCCAATTCTCGCAAAACCCACCCTCTGAGACATTTTTAACAAGCGTTAACTGCACACTCACACACACAAACAACTGTAGAGGATTTGGCGCCAAAAGTGGTGCCTATCTAACCTCATTTTTTTCTAGTAACTTCCGTTTTTTTACCAAACATAACCTAAAAAAAACTGAAATTTGGCGAAAATGAGCAATTCGGACGATGATTACAGCTACATTTATCTCGATTTTAACGAAAAACTCACTTCTAACATTTTTGCCAATAAAATGTTCCTGCGGATTGCCAACTTGCACAAGCCTAATCCTTTGGTCCAAATCAACGATTTGGTGTTCAAAGGTGAGTCTTGTGTGATTATTTGTGGCTTAGCTAAGGTTTCGAATGACTTGCTAGGTTCCTACGACGAGTGTGTGGGCACAAATTTATTTTTTGACGAAATCGAGGACCCCCCTTTGAAGAGCAACATTTTCGCTAAAGACACCCCAATCAGGCTCAAACCCCTGATAAGTCAGACCAAAGTGCTCAAACTGAAGCAAATCAAGCTCCCCCGCAAGGCCCCCACGGCCAAGCACCGCCAGGCCTGCGTAGTTTTAAACCTAAACCAGGAATACAACCAAGCGTTGGAGAAACTCGAGCAAGGCATTCTAAACATTGACGACATCGCGCACCGCGAGCCCGAGCCCCCGCTCACCGACCCCTTCACCGACTTGCCCCTGGAGCCGCACGTGCAGCCCCCCACGGAGCCCGAGACCGAGCTCGCCTCGCTCCTCGACTCGCTCAGCGCAGCCCCCACGTCGGCCCTCGAGGCCAAGTACGAGCGGCTCAAACGTTTAGCGCGGCGCCCCGCCAAGCGCATGAAATCGCCCGAACTGCTCCAAGACTGCGCCCCCGAGTTTCGCAACGCCTTCGAGTACCACAACCTGGAGCGGCAGGTGTGCCAAAGCAGCGACGCCTTCCGCTCGGTCTGGGGCCCCATCGTGGCCGGGGGCTGGGTGGGGGGCGTCGACGTCACGCGCTGCGTGCTCCAGGGGCTCATCCCGGCCGACGTGGACCGGGCGAAGGACGAGCAAAGGAAAATCTTCACGATTGATAATTTCGAGAATTTGTCGATTCCTGCGCGGTATTTGGTGCTGAAAAAGTGCGTGGGGCAGATTGAGGAGCTGATCGAGGGCTCGTCCAGTGAGGAGTTGAAGGAGACGGATGAAAACGGGAGGACGATTGCGGATATTTGTGACGTGTTTAGGAGGCTTGTGGGGGCTTTGGAGCTGGTTATGGGGCAGGCGGGGGAGTGGGAGGGGGGCAAGGGTACCGATTTGAGTGAAAGGGGGGACGAAGACTATGTTAAGTATAAGTACGAGCCCTCGAATGAGTTGTTCGAGACCTCACAGTTTTTTAATTATGATGAGTGGACCGATGAGGAAGAGAAGGGCATGGAGGGGGACAAGGGGCACGATTTGGGGCTCTCAGACGATAGCATAGAGGATGAGTCTGACCAAAATTAATTTGTTTTTGTAAATATTTAAAAAAATATATAGGGTGTTTCACATAATTTTGCCTGTAAAATGCCGCCAACTCGATTTCTTTTCTAGCTTGTTCACACCTTCAAAACAAAAAATTACAATCTAGTTAGTAGATAATTATTTATAAAAAACAAAAAGTTATGACATCAGTCTGACAGCTACTGTCATGGGTTTCCAAAAACTAAATAATTTGATGTGTATTATTTATATCTAGTGTTTTCTGATTTTTGTATATTTGGGCCTCGTAAAGTTATGTAAAACACCCTGTATAGTAATATTTTTGTTGTGCTTATTTTTTATACCATGAATGACAATTGCAATCATAACCAACTTGATTAAGATTTTTTTACTTATTTTTGCACAAAACCATATTTTTTAAGCTTCGTTTGGTTTAAAATACTGAAAAAAATCATAAAACAATTCTGTTAATACTAATATGTATTTTTTATTATTATTTATTAAAAGAGAGTGAAAAAAATTATATATTATCTGTGTGATAATTCTTTTTACGATTTTTTTACTTAAAACCACATTTTTTAATCTTCGTTTGGTTTAAAATACTGAAAAAAATCATAAAACAATTGTGTTAATACTAATATGTATTTTTTATTATTATTTATTAAAAGGGAGTGAAAAAAATTATGTATTATCTGTGTGATAATTCTTTTTACGATTTTTTTACTTAAAACCACATTTTTTAATCTTCGTTTGGTTTAAAATACAGAAAAAAATCATAAAACAATTGTGTTAATGCTAATATGTATTTTTTATTATTATTTATTAAAGGGGAATGAAAAAATTATGTATTATCTGTGTGATAATTCTTTTTACGATTTTTTTACTTAAAACCACATTTTTTAATCTTCGTTTGGTTTAAAATACTGAAAAAATTCATAAAACAATTGTGTTAATGCTAATATGTATTTTTTATTATTATTTATTAAAAGGGAGTGAAAAAATTATGTATTATCTGTGTGATAATTCTTTTTACGATTTTTTCACTTAAAACCACATTTTTTAATCTTCGTTTGGTTTAAAATACTGAAAAAAATCATAAAACAATTGTGTTAATGCTAATATGTATTTTTTATTATTATTTATTAAAAGGGAGTGAAAAAATTATGTATTATCTGTGTGATAATTCTTTTTACGATTTTTTTTTTACTTAAAACCACATTTTTTAAGCTTCGTTTGGTTTAAAATACTGGAAAAAATCATAAAACAATTGTGTTAATACTAATATGTATTTTTTATTATTATTTATTAAAGGGGAATGAAAAAATTATGTATTATCTGTGTGATAATTCTTTTTACGATTTTTTTACTTAAAACCACATTTTTAAAGCTTCGTTTGGTTTGAAATACTGGAAAAAATCATAAAACAATTCTGTTAATACTAATATGAATTTTTTATTATTATTTATTAAAAGAGAGTGAAAAAAATTATATATTATCTGTGTGATAATTCTTTTTACGATTTTTTTACTTAAAACCACATTTTTTAATCTTCGTTTGGTTTAAAATACTGAAAAAAATCATAAAACAATTCTGTTAATACTAATATGTATTTTTTATTATTATTTATTAAAAGGGAGTGAAAAAAATTATGTATTATCTGTGTGATAATTCTTTTTACGATTTTTTTTTACTTAAAACCACATTTTTTAATCTTCGTTTGGTTTAAAATACTGAAAAAAATCATAAAATAATTCTGTTAATACTAATATGTATTTTTTATTATTATTTATTAAAAGGGAGTGAAAAAATTATGTATTATCTGTGTGATAATTCTTTTTACGATTTTTTTTTACTTAAAACCACATTTTTTAATCTTCGTTTGGTTTAAAATACTGAAAAAAATCATAAAACAATTCTGTTAATACTAATATGTATTTTTTATTATGATTTATTAAAAGAGAGTGAAAAAAATTATGTATTATCTGTGTGATAATTCTTTTTACGATTTTTTTTTTACTTAAAACCACATTTTTTAAGCTTCGTTTGGTTTAAAATACTGGAAAAAATCATAAAACAATTGTGTTAATATTAATATGTATTTTTTATTATTATTTATTAAAGGGGAGTGAAAAAAATTATGTATTATGTGTGTGATAATTCTTTTTACGATTTTTTTACTTAAAACCACTTTTTTAAAGCTTCGTTTGGTTTAAAATACTGAAAAAAATCATAAAACAATTCTGTTAATACTAATATGTATTTTTTATTATTATTTATTAAAAGGGAGTGAAAAAAATTATGTATTATCTGTGTGATAATTCTTTTTACGATTTTTTTACTTAAAACCACATTTTTTAAGCTTCGTTTGGTTTAAAATACTGAAAAAAATCATAAAACAATTGTGTTAATGCTAATATGTATTTTTTATTATTATTTATTAAAAGGGAGTGAAAAAATTATGTATTATCTGTGTGATAATTCTTTTTACGATTTTTTTTTTACTTAAAACCACATTTTTTAATCTTCGTTTGGTTTAAAATACTGAAAAAAATCATAAAACAATTGTGTTAATACTAATATGTATTTTTTATTATGATTTATTAAAAGAGAGTGAAAAAAATTATGTATTATCTGTGTGATAATTCTTTTTACGATTTTTTTACTTAAAACCACATTTTTTAAGCTTCGTTTGGTTTAAAATACTGAAAAAATCATAAAACAATTGTGTTAATGCTAATATGTATTTTTTATTATTATTTATTAAAAGGGAGTGAAAAAATTATGTATTATCTGTGTGATAATTCTTTTTACGATTTTTTTTACTTAAAACCACATTTTTTAATCTTCGTTTGGTTTAAAATACTGAAAAAAATCATAAAACAATTGTGTTAATACTAATATGTATTTTTTATTATTATTTATTAAAAGGGAGTGAAAAAATTATGTTTTATCTGTGTGATAATTCTTTTTACGATTTTTTTTTACTTAAAACCACATTTTTTAAGCTTCGTTTGGTTTAAAATACTGAAAAAAATCATAAAACAATTCTGTTAATACTAATATGTATTTTTTATTATTATTTATTAAAGGGGAGTGAAAAAAAATATGTATTATCTGTGTGATAATTCTTTTTACGATTTTTTTTTTACTTAAAACCACATTTTTTTTGCTTCGTTTGGTTTAAAATACTGGATAATTCTTTATTAGTTTCTGAAATAAAACAAAATAGTGTATTACGTAACGAGTGTGGAAAGTGAGTGATATTGTGCGAGTGAGAGTCTTGATGCACGAGGCGCGAGCCGAGTGCGGAAAGCTCACGAGTTTTATACAATATTTTTCCCACGACCCTTGTTACGGCTAATGTGTAAACTTGGCTAGTTTGTAAAGATAGAATGGAAATTTATATTCGCATTTTAATAATTGTTCCAAGTTATTTTTTGATATTTATTTATTAATGTCAGAAGCCAGGATGGTTTTACACAAGTCAACAAATATACATAAAAATAAATAGGTACAAAAAATTGTTACACAAAAATGTCAGAAGGTTGGTAAGTTGTTTAGTTTATAAACTAGATAAAACATCCATTTCATAACCTTATTGGCATAAATTAGCCAGCGAGTTGGTTAGTTTGCCAAGTAGCTTAAATATATTTTCAGCAGTTTCACTTTGTATGTAAAAAAATATTTTTTTACTATTATAGTTATAGGAGAAGAATGTAAAAAATATTAGACAAAATATATTAATTTATTACATTTTCTTCAGTTTAAAAATATACAATTAATGGCTAGTAACAGTAGTAGATATCGTTTGGAGTAAGAACCAGTTTTTTTTTTTACTCCTAATAATGTAACCTATTTTAAAAACATATAATACTTAAAAAAATTCTCTCTATCATTGTTTATTAACGACAATTAAACTCAAAAATTCAAAAACACTAACACAACTTTATTTAGTTGATATAATTTCAAACTTAAATTATTCAGATTATTAAAAATATAAAACCGATAAAAAAAATTAACCCATCAAGAATATCTCCAAAAGCACGCGCAATTGCCGGGCTTTAGATACAAATCTTCGAGTACGAGGCGCAAGCCGAGTGCGGAAAGCTCACGAGTTTTATACAATATTTTTCCCACAACTCCAATGACCCAAAAAAATAAATTTTTATTAAACCGTTTATTTTTAAATGAACGTCGGTTATGTAACTACCTACAATAAATAATTATTTTTGATAACAAACATGTTTGTAACATGTGATAATAAAAATCTTCAAATTTTAATTTTATTATTTCATTAACAAACACAGTTTATGTTTAAATCAAGTGGCCCATCTTCGGCCCCCTTTCTACGAATTTCAGCTCCGTTGTCATTTCCTCAGTTGCTAGCATAACATACCCGTGTCTCGACAAAACTGTGGAGAGAAATATAAAACCGAACAAAAAAAATATTTTTTTTTAACCCACCAAGAACATCGCCAAAAGCACGCGCGATGTTCAAGCGACTGACGGGCTTTAGACATAAATCTTCAAGGGTCAATCGTCCGCTGACCAAAATTTTGTTCACGATTTCTTGGTGGCGAGCTTCGACGGTTGTATCCCACAACTGAACCGAATCAACAACGGCTTGTTCAAGCGTTAGAACCGAACCGGTCAATTCACGAGATTGAAATTCGCTCGGCAAAGTTATATAGTCGAGGTCTTTAACAAGCGAGGGCTCCACGTCAGCGCTAATAAGGGGAAATGTGGAAAATGCTAAATTTTGAATAAGGGTTGACTCACAGTCTGCGACGTTTTCGCGGCGATTCCAAAAGTTCGTCGACAGCTCGCACTTGTTCGACGCTTCGTTCTCTAAAGTTAGGAATTTTTTGATTTGCTCAAAGAATATAACGCATCCAGAGGTCATCTAAGACATTAGTTACTAATTTTTTGTCAATGACTCCAAGTGAGATTAGGGGACGAAACGAGAGAAAATTGAATCGTTTTATTTAAAAAAACTTGCGCTTGTTATTTTTCTTAAAAACATCTTTCGAAATCTTTAAAAAATCATATCTTCCTCATTATAAAAGATACACATTTGAAACAAAGACATTATACAGGCACTTTTTTTCAGAGAATCTAATAATGTTATCAGCGATTTTTTTCAACCATTCGTTTAACTGTAATAACGTAAAGTTGTATTTTTTTAAATAGGAATCATAGTTGGCTATGACATTTTCGAAAAGCTTATTTTTTTCTGATTTGATACGTCTATTTGTGTAATACATTAATTTTAAATGTTTAAGAAAAAACAAAACATTTCGCTTTTTCTTTATAGTAGGCCATGAAAAAATTTTGGATTTTTAATTAAAACTATGAAAATTGTATTACCCAACAAGTATTTATAATATAATGATTTTTTAAACCCTAATTAATTCAAAAACAGCATAATAAATTTTTATTAGATCAAATTTTTGCAATTAATAAAAACTATTTGTTTTTATATTTAAAATGGCAAGCTCACGTTGTCGTTCTATTTTCCAATTTTAAACTTGAAATGTCGGAAGAAGAAAAATCTTATTAATTGTATGATTGCGTATCAATAAAATTTTATTTTACAAAAAAATGTCAATCCAAACACCAAAATCAAATTCCATCTGCGGTAAAAAAATACACAACATTATCAACGTCACCTCCATTGCACTAAATCATAAAAAAGTGGCATCTAGTGGTAGTGACACATCGTTTGCAATTTTCTGCACATTTTTTATGTAATTAAAATCTGCGACGCTCGTATATTTGTTCAATTGAAAATAACTTTAACTTATTTTTATAATTTCACATTTTTTACTTTAATAACCGTTCACAAAATTTCTAGATTATTCACACCTTTTATGTGAAATAATTTTTCCATGGCCAACTACTTTCAAATATTTTAAATATATTTTTTATCAAAAATATAAAAAAACATCAAATTATATTTATATCGTTTTGAGTTCAGAAAAAAATAAACTTCTCGAAAATGTCATAGCCAACTATGATTCTCATTTAAAAAAATACAACTTTATGTTATTACAGCTAAACGAATGATTAAAAAAAAACTGTAGGTGCTGTAGAGTTTTTATTTTATTCCACTTTAAAAAATATAAGTTTGGTCCACCAGCCTGTATGCAACGCTCTGTGTATAATAAAAATATTTTCTGTTTGGGTAATTTAAATAGATAGATCGAATAATTGAAACGGCTTTGCAATATTTCAAATACCAAAAAAGTTATAAACCGGTTACACATCCCTGGGTCATTTATTATTTTAGTAATTATTTTTTGCTCTTTTTGTTTTTTATTTAGTTTTATTATTACAATATTTTACATTTCTTTGAGTTAAATAAAAATAAATAAAATAAAGATAAATGCTTTCGTTTGTTTTTTAAGAGAGGTTGATCACATTAACTTTAACTTATTTTTATAATTTCACATTTTTTACTTTAATAACCGTTCACAAAATTTCTAGATTATTCACACCTTTTATGTGAAATAATTTGTCCATGACCAACTACTTTCAAATATTTTAAATATATTTTTTATCGAAAATATAAAAAAACATCAAAAAAATAAGCTTCTCGAAAATGTCATAGCCAACTATAATTCTCATTTTAAAAAATAAAACTTTATGTTATTACAGCTAAACGAATGGTTGAAAAAAATCGTCGTTTCGCATCCTAATCTATAATAAACCATAGTCCAAGTAAAAAAAACGCCTTGGTCTTAGATGATCGCTAGATGGCGTATTATACAGAGTGTTTGCCCGCTTATATACTTTTCGAGTGTCGGAGGCCTTGCAACGCCCGGTATCATTGACCCAGGCGAGACCACTTCAGTTTCCACTGGTAGCACCTGGGGAACTTCTTCAGCAATTACCATTTGCTCGGAAAGTGGGGGAATCGGGAGCGCAGTTGTGGATAGTTTAAATGGTGGTGTTTTAGCAGTTGATCGTTTCTCCGAAGATTGGAAGGAATCAGTAGGTTTTCGACCATCGTCGATCTCATTTTCCTTTGTTACTAGATAAAGGTTTAGAAGGTTATTTAAATGGGGCTCTTTTTTGTTGATTGGTAGTTGACGGGGTTCGGGAAAGCCGATGAATTCTCCCGCCTAGACACAATTAAAATAAACTGTAAAATAGATAATGGGGAAAAAATTAATACGTACGCCAGGACGGTCGATTCGTACAAATTTCGGAGCTTTTGTTGAGAGGGCAAATTTGTTTGTGGGCGGTTTTTCCTTCCTTTGGCCGGGTGGCGGCTGCAAAATAGTGAAGTATTTCTTTTTCAAAGTAATTTTGGTATCGAAATGAGTTTTTTTTTTGTAGTGGATAATCATTTAAATTGAATTCTAAAATTTACATACACGTTATTTTGAAATAATAATGTCAACGTGTGTGAGGATTTTTTAATAAACCATGCATTTTGTGCCTTACTTTATTATTATTTCATTTATTTTTTTATGTTTTTTCAATAGTATTCAAATAATAATAATAATAATAATAACAATATGTGACAAGTCAAAAAACAAAATAAATAATATCGAACTCTCCTTTAGATTATCCTGAGTTGTTCAACTAGCTCAAAGCAAAATAATTTTTATTTTAACAAATTTTCTTCGTATTTAGATATTTACACTCTTCTTGAGGCAGAAACTTATTATTTTACGAGATTTTTTAAGTTTATAGGAAGAATTAAATTACAAAATCATCGGACTATGATAAAAAAATCTATATTCTGTCACCTTCTCAGCCACTCATGAGTTCAAAACTCACTTATTTTATAAAAATTTCGTTGAAAATGAGTCAAAAATTGGCAAATTTTCCTATTTAAAAAATTTTTTTTTTGAATTTTTGAAAAAATCGATATTTTTTAAATTAATTTCTTAAGGAGCACTTTTAACTGTGTATCTTATAGAACAAAGACAAATAGTAAAAAATTTCACTATTTCGACCCTTTTAGCACATTGGTTATTTAAAAACGTGATTATTTGGAATAACTTTGTACGAAATAAGCTGAAAAGTCACAATAACGTTTATAATAGTTTTGCATTTTTCTCAAAAATCAGCTGAGAAATCACTAAATTTGATCGAAAAGTACAACGTTTTGGCAGTTTTTAGAACATCTTCAGTAAAATTTCGCCATAAATTTTCAAAATCAGTTTAAAAATAGAGCAATATTTGTATTTTTTGAGAATTATTAACCAAGTTATTCCGCAGTTTTTGCGAAATTTTGAATAAACTTTTTTGAAAAAAACACCGAATCGTTGCTAAAAACCGAGGTATCTAGATAAAACTGAATCAAAAAAACGGTATCATAATCTTTTTCGTCTAAAAAAAAAACATATATCCCAAAATTTTGGTAAAAAGAAACCAAAAAATCGCCGAATTGGATCGAAAACATTGTTATTATTTTTGCTGTTTACAAAAGATCATGTATATATTTTTCAACTTTTCCTTAAAAATAGCGAAATTTTATTTAACCTGCCTGAAAAATCAATCAAATGAATAGAAATGAAATGATTTTTTAAAGTCGAACATAATATCTTTGGAAAATTACTCCGAATGTTTAGGATTTTCGTTTGGATTGTAATAAGAAAACAGAAAATAAAATAAGCAAAAAAAAGCTCTAAGTTTAAAAAGTTTGGAAGCAAATTATGAACACCCTGCAGTAATAATGTTATCAAGGAGGCACTGTTTGTATTTTTTTTATTTTTAAAATTAATGGTGTAAAACGATTTTTTTGATTTTTTTTTAACAGTAATCCCTTAACCGATTTGAAAATAATTTTAGGGACATATTAGGAGCCAATATGATAACAGCATGCCACTAAAAAAATATATTATTGTGACGTTATTCCTTTTTGGGGACACTGTACAGTCAAAAATATTTGCTTGCTAAATGCTACATTGTAAAGTTTTTCGTTTTGCAAAATTTTGATGAAATAAATAAAAAAATCACAGAATTCTATCGAAAATATTGTGTTATATATACGTTTTCCCGTCAGACAATCAATTGTTTAGGCAGCTTTCCTTAAAATAATAGCAAAAAAGGGTTGAATTGGATTAAGAATGGTGCACTTTTTGTTTTTTTTTCGACCGTTTAAACACGCATCTGTAATAAAATCTCAGTTTTTTTCGCAACTTTTTTTGTTAAATAGTGTGAAATAAGTGTTTTTGAGACAATTAATTGGTTAAAAAATTACGTGTCTTTCTTCGGCGGCTTCCACCAAGAGCTCCCTCAGAGGCGGCCTCGGAAGCGTCACTTCAAGCTCAGCTTGCGCCTCCCTTACGATTGTTTCAAGTCGTTGGGGAGCAACACTGTGGGGCCTTGCCCCAGGTGTCACTTCAGCACCTGCAGGCTGATGAACCATGGCCTGCAGAGTCAAAACAACAGGTCCTAAGTCGGGTTCAGACGGGGTACTTGACGGTAGTCTTTGCCGGCGCCTTATTTCACGAACTTGTACCCCTTCTTCACCAGGAAGTGAAGCCGGAAGGCGGGTTCTAGATTTACAAAAAAAAAACAAAAACAGTGCTGGAACAAAAATTAATTATAGATAAAACCAACCGAAGAAATTGCTCTTCTTCGGGCGGAGGCGGTCCTAAAGGGCCAAAGTCTTCCCCAAGCGTCATCTAAAACCATTTAATTTAATTCGTTCAAAGTGGATAAAATGTGCAAAGCAACCTCTTGTGATGGTGGTGGAATGTGGGTTTCCCTTAAAGTGATTTCATCAAGGCGGGCTTGGACAACGCTCAGTTCTTGCCCAATATCTGGTAATGGAATTTTAACATCGGCGAGCAATTCGGCCACAGTTTTATCAATTTCACTCTGAGGAGTGCTTTCCTCAGAACGGCGACGTTTTGTGCCCTTTTGCCGCGGAATGGGAGTTGGCTGTTTTGGAAATCCTGCCAAAGCTAATTCCATTTTTTTTTAAATACATTGCAATTATGAATAATAAAATATTTCCGTGATAACGAGAACCACTGATTTTTTTAAAAAAGCCCTAAATTTTATTGCATTTTTTAACTTTTAATACTGATGATTTTAATCTAAACTTGTATTAGTCGATTCTGCCTAGTTTTTGAAATAATTTAACTTTTTTGACAAAAAAACGTTTTATTTAAAAATTTATTACACAAAAACCAAGAATCGTGGAACAGTAGGACTTTCACCACTTTATAGGGAAAAGTTCAAACTTAAATCTGTTACAATTGTTTAGCGCAGTGCAATTAGAAACATAAAAAAATTAAGAAGTTTGTTAAAAGTTGAATAACTTGAAAAAGTTAAATGGAACACTCTATTTTTTGTTCTTGCTTCTCAAAGATTATTAAATTGTCTAGCTAAAAACATAAAGTTTCAAATGTCTAAAGTTAATAACTAAAAAGATATTTCACTTTAAAAGTTAATTTCAACAACATAGCACACTATTCATGAGCATTGTTGTTACCATAGTAACCATACCATAACCATAGCAACTCCACCCCAGACCATTTGATGGAGTTTATACGGGAATTAAAAATTCGCCAAAAATATTAAAACTTTATTTATTTCACTGTAATAAGTGACAAATAATGGCCTAAGGGTAACATTAAAGTTGATATTAGCAGAAAATTTCACTTTCGACTAATGAAATAATAGTTAGTAATTTTTTTAATGTTTAATGTTAAATATCTTTTGAATAATCAGCAAAAGACACTTAACTGTTAATGTTTTTAGAAAGACAATTTAAAGGTCTTTTAGATGCAAAAATAAAAAATTGGGTGTTCCATTTAAAATTTTGAAGTTATTCAACTTGCAACAAACCTCTTCATTTTTTATCTTCTTGATCGCAGTAAGCTAATAAAAATTATAATTCCTTTAAGTTTGAACATCCTTTTTTAAGTGGTGAAAGTTCTAAAAAAAAATATACGTGGTCTTGCTCTACAAATTAATTTCCCTAGGTGTATTGCTGGTTGCATTGTAGGGACGCAAGTTATATCTAAACACCTTGTATATTTAGAATGACTCTATACAACAATTGTAATATTAAAAACAAAGGCATAATGCAACCAAACTTGTCAATGTTCATCACAGAAACAAGAAATTATATACCTGTGGTAACTTCCACCGGTGGAAGCACCCGTGGCTCCACAGTCGACAGCACCTTAACCACCTCATCTGAAACCCCAAATTGCAAAAAATCGCCCAAATATCGCGCCACAAACATTACCAATGAACAAAACCACCTTTTGCCTGTAAATTTTCAGCGTCCCATTGACCAGCAACGAAGAAAGCCGAAGCGAAAATCGCGCATTGGGGTTGTCGGAGTCCGAGCAGAGAAACTCCATTATATCGTCACTGCCATATCATTGAATTAGCCAAATGGGGGCCCAACTAAACAATAGCTCTTACCCTAACTTAACCAAGTCCACCTCCAAGACATTTTTCTTCGTTAGGTACTTTATGCCTCTGGTTGCGGCCAACCAGGACAAACCAAAGCGCGCTCGGTGTTGGCGGTTTAATAAAATCAAATCGAAAAACATTTTCCTAAGCTTTTCACTTGTGAAAACACCGAATAAAGCACAGGAGGACGCTAAAATAACTCGTTATTTTGAAATCAAGTCGCTTTTGACGCTTTTCCAACGAAGACACAGAGGTGCCAACGGCACGGAACGGAAGTATGAAGGCGAATTAACAAAATCCGGGACGAAATTAACAATAAGTATCCACGTTTGTGGGACAATTCGTGATTAAACTTGCATGGTGTTATTGAAACGGTGTGTTTGCTACGTTTTTTCACGTTTTATTGGGGCTGATTGATAGTTTTTGTTGGTAGGACTGAGGGGTAAGGGGTTGGTCTTGTTTCACGTAAAAAAATTATTTAGATCATATTTTCTGTTATTTTTTATGATTATCGGAGGACTATAACTAAGGAGAGAAAATCGCAGGATTTTCTGAACCCTGAAGATAGTACGGGCACAGATTTCCTTAATCTGTGGTACGGGAGAGGAAAAATGAGGGTGCTTCGAGCGTTATTTGGCGCCAAATTCATTTACTAATTGCTTGGAAAAAGAGCAGAAATATTGAGCTTTGTACTCATAACAGACGATTAAAATTTTCATAAGAAACATGAGATTTTTTTTAATCTAGTTTGGCTGTATTTCTTAATTTAAAATGGCAATGGGTAAAATTGAATAAAATTCTTACTTAAAATATTTTTATTGTAAAACATTACAAAACTTATTTATTCATTCACTTCAACACTATCATTAAATTTGGGTCTCAAGGCGGCCAAGGTCACTAAAATGGCTTCTTCGGTCCTTATTGTTTTGGATCCTTGGTTGGGCAAAGTGTTTAAATAATGATCAAAAAGAAATTTTGGATCATCCACATTTAAAACACTGTCACTCTCTAACGCCAGTTCCAGTCCTTGGACCCCACCAAAAACAACTAAAACGTGCTTAAAAGTGGGGCATTTGAATTCATCAACGGAGGTTCCTTTATCTGAAGTGCCTATAGTCAGATCATAACTGAAAAAAAAAATAAAAAATAAAAAATTTGAGTATCAATAAGTGTACGGAAGACTATCTGTTAGGAGGCGAAAAAAAATCGCACCCAAAGATGTAGTACGGCAAAGTAAAAATGAGGGCGCTTCCTGCGTTATTTGGCACCAAATCGCTTTAAATTAATTTTATTCTAAGGAAAAAATGCAGAAAGACTAAAATTTTCGTAAGAAACATGAGAAAAGTTTTTTTTCAAAATAAAAATTTGCGCTTCGACACGTATTTTTCAAAACAGTGCGAATACGGTTAAAGATACAAGAAAAATGTTAAGAAGAAAATTGTAGAGAATTAAATTTTCTTTAAAAAAGTCTGCGAGAGCATATCTCTATTGTCAACGATTTAGGCCCTAAAGACGTTCAAAGACGCTCAAGCAACGGATTACCGGTGGTCAAGTAACACAAAGTTAATTTATACCTAAACCGTTAAAGATAGAAATATGGCGTCGCAGACTTTTTTTTAGGAAATTTAATTCTCTACAACTTTGTTCCTTACACTTTTTTTGTATCTTCAACCGTATTCCCAGCGTTTTGATAAATATGCTACGGTGCGCAAAAAATTAGCAATTTGCGTTCCACCTTTTATTTTTGCAAACGCTACGAATACGGTTGAAGATACAAAAAAAGTGTAAGGAAGGAAGTTGTAGAGAATTAAATTTTCTACAAAAAAGTCCGCGACACCACATTTCCATCTTCAACGGTTTAGGTGTAAATTAACTTTAAAACTTGACCACCGGCAAAATGAAAAAAATTCGTCGCTTGCGTGTCTTTGAACGACTTTGGGGCCTAAACCATTGACGATAGAAATATAGTCTCGCGGACTTTTTTGTAGGAAATTTAATTCTCTACAACTTTTATCTGAACATTTTTCTTGTATCTGTAACCGTATTCGCAGCGTTTTGAAAAATATGGGGCAGAATGTAAATTGGTAAAACTTTGAATTTTTTTTATCTCCTATTATTGATAATTTGCTGCTCTATCTGCCCGTATTTTTTTTATTCGCCTTGTGCTAACCGTTATTTAATTACAACCTTGAGATATCCGTAGCACTTACCCATCCTTGTAGGGACTTTGCGAAAAAACTTTCGACAACGAATTAGCCAACCTGATAGTGTACCCCCAGTAAACCCCCGTTTCGCTTTTCGGGGTCGAGGGGGCCACAACCGTCCCTTTCAACTTTTTGCTCGATTCCTGTTGTGCTGACAACTTAACAGTACACCTTATCCCAGGTGTTAGCAACTTATCAACATGTACTTCCTTCAACAGCCCCACATTCACAATTGAGCCCCGTCCCGGCTTCACCGGTTTATTCAAAACCACCCCTTCCCTAAACTCAAACTCCTCGTCCTTCGTCAGATGATGGGGCGCATTTAGCGGATTCAAAATCCCGCAAAATTTCAAATGATTATGAATGGGAAAAAAATGCTTGCGCAAGTACTGAGGACACTCCATGTACTGCAAAATGCGCCCCAGTTGCACACAACTCTCGCGCATTGTTTTCAGCCCGTAGTTGTCCTCCAGTTCGGCTTTTTTAGCCGTTGATTCGTCACCATAATCGTCAAAAACTACAATTTCGTCAACTTGGAAAATACAAGCTGCACGGGCGATTTGGCCCGATAAGTAGGCGCGGAGTTCGGGGGACTGGGCCGTTTCGAGGATTGAGCCAGGGACGGCGATTGAGACAGTGGGGGGCGCCTTTTTGTTGGGGGACACTTGGGGGGTTTCTGGCACTTTCTGCTTCTCTAATTTTTTCGCCAGGTTTTGCTCCTTCCATTTGCGCTTCTCCTCCTTGCGGATTTTGTTAATCTCGCTCCAACTTTTCTGTTTTTGCTCGGTTTTTAGGCGCCCCATGGTGTGAGATAACCTCACTCAAGTGTCACTGTCACTGTCATTGACTGTCAATAGATAGCTCGCAACTTTAATAATAAAAAATTTATTGTTGCATCTTTTTTTTCTACTTCTTAGTACACTTCTGGGGACAATAAACACCAATGAATTCAATGGAAGTCACCAAAAATAATATACAGTGTTTTAAACGTTTCAATGCCGGGCTTTCCAGGCACTTTCCAGGCGATCTATTTTTTTAGTTACGTCATTTACGTCAACAGTACTAGTTTGAGGTTATCTTCAATTTTGAAAATTAGTTTTTTTACTAAATAAAAACATGGAACGAGTAAAATACTGGGAAGAGAGCCGAATGGAGGGCCCACGGGAGCAAGTGCCCGACGTGACGGCCGATATCGAACTCTCCATGAATAAATTTTTCCTCAACAATTTGGAAGAGAACGAAAACATAATCAAGACTGAAAAAATCACGTATAAAATGACAATTTTTCCACATTTCGCTATACCGGAGTGTTGTAGGGTGCCCCCTTTGAACCCCTTGATACTTTACTCAATTGCATTACACCAACAAGCAAACAACATTTCCGAAATGATTAAACAAAACGAGAGTGCAAAAAGTACCGAAAAAGTCGATTTCCATACACCTGAGTTTGCCAACAGTGAGAATCTCACAATCAAGCATAATTTGAATTTTTCCAAAAACGATTTTGTGTGAGTGGCTTGATTCAGAAATTAGGTTGGCAGCATTGATGTTAACTTGTAGGAACTTTGGTAGAGATCAGGACGTTGAAGTCAACGAATTGAGCAAAACTATAGTCCGTAAAGTTTTAACTAAGGCCATTGCCACGCTTTTTGCCCACATTGGATACGAAAGTATTTTTTTTTGGGGGATTTTATTGTTTTAATAGCTTGGTTACAGCCTGCCAGCAAAGCGCACTTGATGTTCTGACTGATGTTTTGCACGAGTTTTACCGCAAAATAACAAGTCACGTAAAAATTGCGCTAGAAGATCAAGAAAAAAATCGTTCAGGGTTTCCGGTAAGTATTGTTTATGTTGGCGGTAACCACCACTGCCAACTTAATTTCAGCACGTTATGGAGCGCGTTTTAACTGAGATGGGCATGGGTGGGATTAAGGGATTAAATGATTATTACCAATCAAGGGTAATAAAATATGTGTCAGTGCTTGAAAATAGGTGCCAACAGTTGTGTGACGATTATAATGCGTCGCTACTTCCAAGGCCACCTTCGCCTGTTGATAAAATTAACAAGTAATAGTTTTTTTTTTTCTAATAAGGGTGGTAATAATTGAATAATTTAGGGTCGTAAGAGTTAAAGTGGAGGAAGAAGATGTTGTGGAAGTTGAAAATCCGGAAGTGCATTTTTCGACAATGGACGGTGATGTGAATTTTTCGATACTCGAGCCCGGTTACCAACTTTTGAAAAGTTTGGATAACTTGGAAGCTGAGACAAAGTAGTTTTTACTGCGGTTTTACTTCAATTAATTGATTTTAGTTCACAGGGAATGACCGATAGTGTGGAAAATATCACTGTTAGCGAATCACCGTCTTTCTCCCTACAGTAGGAAAAGAATATTTTTAATTCCACTTTGTAATTTTTTTATTTGTAATAAAGTTTGAATTATTTTTGAAAATTGAGTTTTTCTAGTGAAACCCTTCCTTAATTTATTAATTTTTACAAATTGGTAAATATTTTTTTGCATCACTCTGTACAAACGGCGGCAACCAATCACAGCGCCCTTGCCCGTAAACAATATTTAGGTTATGTTAGTGACAGTTAACCTCTCACCAAACGTTATATTTTTATTAATAGCCGGTAAAGTTGATAAATATTTGGCAAAATTGCTGAAAACATGAAATCTCAGACCGAGTACAAGGTAAAAAGTCCGCCAGAAGACGCAATTTCGTCGGTGAAATTTGGCCCCAATACCAATCAGTTTCTGTTGGTCAGCTCTTGGGATGGTACTGTGCGGCTATATGATGTTACTACGAATAATTTGAGGCATAAATATGCCCATGATGCTCCAGTTTTGGATTGCTGTTTTACTGTAAGTGTTTTTTTCTTTTAACAAAAGTGTAAATTGTGCTCAATTTTTGTCGGTTTTTCACAAGACACAATAAGAGAGCAGATTAGAATTGACTACCGTTGTTGATGAGCTTTTTTGCCTTTGAATTACATGAAACACTTATTTTCAAAAAAGTGGATTTTTTTTTAATCTTACTCTAGCAAAGTTTTATGGACTTCTACATGACTTAACAACCTACAAAAGTTGCTAAAAGTCATTTTACATAATATATCAATTTTTCACAAGAATGAAAAATTTAAAATTTTTTGCCTAAATTTAGCATAGCCATATTTATGGTGAACAGTTTTATTCAACAAAAAAATTCATAACTCGAAAACTAAAAGTCGTAGAGCAATGCGGTTTGTTCCATTGAATTCAGCGGCTCATTTTCTGTATTCTACGAACTTTTCATGAGATTTAAAATTTTCAGTTTTTTTGCTAAAATTTCCTGAGTAATACTTACTTACCTTCAAAGAGGTGAAAAAAAATTTTTTTTTAAATTTACTCCAGTAAATTTTTATGGACTTCTACATGTCTTAACAACCCACAAAAGTTGTTTTTAGTCGACAAAAAGTCCATATGTTCGATTTTTAGAAGTTTGATTTTTCAATTTTCGTCGCAATTTTTGTCGATTTTGGGTACCCGGAACTTTTGTCAAGCAATAGCTCCGGAACTATCAGAGATAACCCCATGAAGTGTATTATCGTTGGAAAGCTCTTTAAATTATCTATCTTTTTCAAAAAAAAATATTGTTCTCCGACTAATAGTTTTCGAGCAAATTGGAGACAAATGCAAAAATTGGAAAAATTTTAAAAAATTCATAACTAAAAAACTATTGGGAATTTGGCAATTTTCTCGATGCCAATCGATTCCCCGGATCATTTTGCATAGGTTTGGATCAAAATAGTTCCACTTTTTTGAATAGTTTAGCCAGAAATGAGAAAATAAAAAAAATTAAAAAAAAGTTAACACCCCCCCCTTAAAATCGGTCAATTTTTAAAGTGTCTCTAAATCAAATAAAACCGATTCTATCTTATAGATTTTGATGTGCTCTTTCCGATCTAAAAAAGCATTTTCTCCTAACTCTTTTAGTTTGGCCGTAATCGGCGTTTGAAAATTTAAAATTTTTTTGCGAGATATCGCCTTGAGTCCTATGCCATTTTGTAGAGTTTTTTATTCCGGTTGTCCTCCATTTTTCCGTTTCTCGATAACTCTAATAGTTTCGCCGTAATTGGCGGTTGAAAATTGAAAAAAAGTGAAAATGGAAACCTTTTTTTGCGTTTTTCTCGGAAACTGTAAGACTTAGAGCAGCGAACAAAAAAACATCTGATAGCGCTTAATTTTATCTATTTTTTCGACCAAACCCGGAGCCGCTCCGGGCAACGGTTCCGGCTACAGAGGCGATCAAAGTTTTTCACTAAAAAAATTCATAAAAAAAAAACTAAAAGTCGTAGAGCAATGCGGTTTGTTCGGTTGAATTCTACGGCTCATTTTACATAATATATCAATTTTTCACAAGAATTAAAAATTTAAAAATTTTTGCCTTAATTTAGGGTAGCCATTTGTCATAGTGAAAAATTTTATTCATTAAAAAAATTCATAACTCAAAAACTAAAAGTCGTAGAGCAATGCGGTTTGTTCCATTGAATTCAGCAGCTCATTTTCTGTATTATACCAACTTTTCACGAGATTTAAAATTTTTAATTTTTTTGCTAAAATTTCCTGAGTAATACTTACTTACCTTCAAAGAGGTGAAAAAAAAATTTTTTTTTAAACTCACTCCAGTAAATTTTTATGGACTTCTACATGTCTTAACAACCCACAAAAGTTGTTTTTAGTCGACAAAAAGTCCATATGTTCGATTTTTAGAAGTTTGATTTTTCAATTTTCGTCGCAATTTTTGTCGATTTTGGGTACCCGGAACTTTTGTCAAGCAATAGCTCCGGAACTATCAGAGATAACCCCATGAAGTGTATTATCGTTGGAAAGCTCTTTAAATTATCTATCTTTTTCAAAAAAAATATTGTTCTCCGACTAATAGTTTTCGAGCAAATTGGAGACAAATGCAAAAATTGGAAAAATTTTAAAAAATTCATAACTAAAAAACTATTGGGAATTTGGCAATTTTCTCGATGCCAATCGATTCCCCGGATCATTTTGCATAGGTTTGGATCAAAATAGTTCCACTTTTTTGAATAGTTTAGCCAGAAATGAGAAAATAAAAAAAATTAAAAAAAAGTTAACACCCCCCCCTTAAAATCGGTCAATTTTTAAAGTGTCTCTAAATCAAATAAAACCGATTCTATCTTATAGATTTTGATGTGCTCTTTCCGATCTAAAAAAGCATTTTCTCCTAACTCTTTTAGTTTGGCCGTAATCGGCGTTTGAAAATTGAAAAATTTTTTGCAAGGTATCGCCTTGAGTCCTATGCCATTTTGTAGAGTTTTTTATTCCGGTTGTCCTCCATTTTTCCGTTTCTCGATAACTCTAATAGTTTCGCCGTAATTGGCGGTTGAAAATTGAAAAAAAGTAAAATGGAAACCTTTTTTTGCGTTTTTCTCGGAAACTGTAAGACTTAGAGCAGCGAACAAAAAAACATCTGATAGCGCTTAATTTTATCTATTTTTTCGACCAAACCCGGAGCCGCTCCGGGCAACGGTTCCGGCTACAGAGGCGATCAAAGTTTTTCACTAAAAAAATTCATAAAAAAAAAACTAAAAGTCGTAGAGCAATGCGGTTTGTTCGGTTGAATTCTACGGCTCATTTTACATAATATATCAATTTTTCACAAGAATTAAAAATTTAAAAATTTTTGCCTTAATTTAGGGTAGCCATTTGTCATAGTGAAAAATTTTATTCATTAAAAAAATTCATAACTCAAAAACTAAAAGTCGTAGAGCAATGCGGTTTGTTCCATTGAATTCAGCAGCTCATTTTCTGTATTATACCAACTTTTCACGAGATTTAAAATTTTTAATTTTTTTGCTAAAATTTCCTGAGTAATACTTACTTACCTTCAAAGAGGTGAAAAAAAAATTTTTTTTTAAACTCACTCCAGTAAATTTTTATGGACTTCTACATGTCTTAACAACCCACAAAAGTTGTTTTTAGTCGACAAAAAGTCCATATGTTCGATTTTTAGAAGTTTGATTTTTCAATTTTCGTCGCAATTTTTGTCGATTTTGGGTACCCGGAACTTTTGTCAAGCAATAGCTCCGGAACTATCAGAGATAACCCCATGAAGTGTATTATCGTTGGAAAGCTCTTTAAATTATCTATCTTTTTCAAAAAAAAATATTGTTCCCCGACTAATAGTTTTCGAGCAAATTGGAGACAAATGCAAAAATTGGAAAAATTTTAAAAAATTCATAACTAAAAAACTATTGGGAATTTGGCAATTTTCTCGATGCCAATCGATTCCCCGGATCATTTTGCATAGGTTTGGATCAAAATAGTTCCACTTTTTTGAATAGTTTAGCCAGAAATGAGAAAATAAAAAAAATTAAAAAAAAGTTAACACCCCCCCCTTAAAATCGGTCAATTTTTAAAGTGTCTCTAAATCAAATAAAACCGATTCTATCTTATAGATTTTGATGTGCTCTTTCCGATCTAAAAAAGCATTTTCTCCTAACTCTTTTAGTTTGGCCGTAATCGGCGTTTGAAAATTTAAAATTTTTTTGCGAGATATCGCCTTGAGTCCTATGCCATTTTGTAGAGTTTTTTATTCCGGTTGTCCTCCATTTTTCCGTTTCTCGATAACTCTAATAGTTTCGCCGTAATTGGCGGTTGAAAATTGAAAAAAAGTGAAAATGGAAACCTTTTTTTGCGTTTTTCTCGGAAACTGTAAGACTTAGAGCAGCGAACAAAAAAACATCTGATAGCGCTTAATTTTATCTATTTTTTCGACCAAACCCGGAGCCGCTCCGGGCAACGGTTCCGGCTACAGAGGCGATCAAAGTTTTTCACTAAAAAAATTCATAAAAAAAAAACTAAAAGTCGTAGAGCAATGCGGTTTGTTCGGTTGAATTCTACGGCTCATTTTACATAATATATCAATTTTTCACAAGAATTAAAAATTTAAAAATTTTTGCCTTAATTTAGGGTAGCCATTTGTCATAGTGAAAAATTTTATTCATTAAAAAAATTCATAACTCAAAAACTAAAAGTCGTAGAGCAATGCGGTTTGTTCCATTGAATTCAGCAGCTCATTTTCTGTATTATACCAACTTTTCACGAGATTTAAAATTTTTAATTTTTTTGCTAAAATTTCCTGAGTAATACTTACTTACCTTCAAAGAGGTGAAAAAAAAATTTTTTTTTAAACTCACTCCAGTAAATTTTTATGGACTTCTACATGTCTTAACAACCCACAAAAGTTGTTTTTAGTCGACAAAAAGTCCATATGTTCGATTTTTAGAAGTTTGATTTTTCAATTTTCGTCGCAATTTTTGTCGATTTTGGGTACCCGGAACTTTTGTCAAGCAATAGCTCCGGAACTATCAGAGATAACCCCATGAAGTGTATTATCGTTGGAAAGCTCTTTAAATTATCTATCTTTTTCAAAAAAAAATATTGTTCTCCGACTAATAGTTTTCGAGCAAATTGGAGACAAATGCAAAAATTGGAAAAATTTTAAAAAATTCATAACTAAAAAACTATTGGGAATTTGGCAATTTTCTCGATGCCAATCGATTCCCCGGATCATTTTGCATAGGTTTGGATCAAAATAGTTCCACTTTTTTGAATAGTTTAGCCAGAAATGAGAAAATAAAAAAAATTAAAAAAAAGTTAACACCCCCCCCTTAAAATCGGTCAGTTTTTAAAGTGTCTCTAAATCAAATAAAACCGATTCTATCTTATAGATTTTGATGTGCTCTTTCCGATCTAAAAAAGCATTTTCTCCTAACTCTTTTAGTTTGGCCGTAATCGGCGTTTGAAAATTGAAAAATTTTTTGCGAGATATCGCCTTGAGTCCTATGCCATTTTGTAGAGTTTTTTATTCCGGTTGTCCTCCATTTTTCCGTTTCTCGATAACTCTAATAGTTTCGCCGTAATTGGCGGTTGAAAATTGAAAAAAAGTGAAAATGGAAACCTTTTTTTGCGTTTTTCTCGGAAACTGTAAGACTTAGAGCAGCGAACAAAAAAACATCTGATAGCGCTTAATTTTATCTATTTTTTCGACCAAACCCGGAGCCGCTCCGGGCAACGGTTCCGGCTACAGAGGCGATCAAAGTTTTTCACTAAAAAAATTCATAAAAAAAAAACTAAAAGTCGTAGAGCAATGCGGTTTGTTCGGTTGAATTCTACGGCTCATTTTACATAATATATCAATTTTTCACAAGAATTAAAAATTTAAAAATTTTTGCCTTAATTTAGGGTAGCCATTTGTCATAGTGAAAAATTTTATTCATTAAAAAAATTCATAACTCAAAAACTAAAAGTCGTAGAGCAATGCGGTTTGTTCCATTGAATTCAGCAGCTCATTTTCTGTATTATACCAACTTTTCACGAGATTTAAAATTTTTAATTTTTTTGCTAAAATTTCCTGAGTAATACTTACTTACCTTCAAAGAGGTGAAAAAAAAATTTTTTTTTAAACTCACTCCAGTAAATTTTTATGGACTTCTACATGTCTTAACAACCCACAAAAGTTGTTTTTAGTCGACAAAAAGTCCATATGTTCGATTTTTAGAAGTTTGATTTTTCAATTTTCGTCGCAATTTTTGTCGATTTTGGGTACCCGGAATTTTTGTCAAGCAATAGCTCCGGAACTATCAGAGATAACCCCATGAAGTGTATTATCGTTGGAAAGCTCTTTAAATTATCTATCTTTTTCAAAAAAAAATATTGTTCTCCGACTAATAGTTTTCGAGCAAATTGGAGACAAATGCAAAAATTGGAAAAATTTTAAAAAATTCATAACTAAAAAACTATTGGGAATTTGGCAATTTTCTCGATGCCAATCGATTCCCCGGATCATTTTGCATAGGTTTGGATCAAAATAGTTCCACTTTTTTGAATAGTTTAGCCAGAAATGAGAAAATAAAAAAAATTAAAAAAAAGTTAACACCCCCCCCTTAAAATCGGTCAATTTTTAAAGTGTCTCTAAATCAACTAAAACCGATTCTATCTTATAGATTTTGATGTGCTCTTTCCGATCTAAAAAAGCATTTTCTCCTAACTCTTTTAGTTTGGCCGTAATCGGCGTTTGAAAATTGAAAAATTTTTTGCGAGATATCGCCTTGAGTCCTATGCAATTTTGTAGAGTTTTTTATTCCGGTTGTCCTCCATTTTTCCGTTTCTCGATAACTCTAATAGTTTCGCCGTAATTGGCGGTTGAAAATTGAAAAAAAGTGAAAATGGAAACCTTTTTTTGCGTTTTTCTCGGAAACTGTAAGACTTAGAGCAACGAACAAAAAACATCTGATAGCGCTTAATTTTATCTATTTTTTCGACCAAACCCGGAGCCGCTCCGGGCAACGGTTCCGGCTACAGAGGCGATCAAAGTTTTTCACTAAAAAAATTCATAAAAAAAAAACTAAAAGTCGTAGAGCAATGCGGTTTGTTCGGTTGAATTCTACGGCTCATTTTACATAATATATCAATTTTTCACAAGAATTAAAAATTTAAAAATTTTTGCCTTAATTTAGGGTAGCCATTTGTCATAGTGAAAAATTTTATTCATTAAAAAAATTCATAACTCAAAAACTAAAAGTCGTAGAGCAATGCGGTTTGTTCCATTGAATTCAGCAGCTCATTTTCTGTATTATACCAACTTTTCACGAGATTTAAAATTTTTAATTTTTTTGCTAAAATTTCCTGAGTAATACTTACTTACCTTCAAAGAGGTGAAAAAAAAATTTTTTTTTAAACTCACTCCAGTAAATTTTTATGGACTTCTACATGTCTTAACAACCCACAAAAGTTGTTTTTAGTCGACAAAAAGTCCATATGTTCCATTTTTAGAAGTTTGATTTTTCAATTTTCGTCGCAATTTTTGTCGATTTTGGGTACCCGGAACTTTTGTCAAGCAATAGCTCCGGAACTATCAGAGATAACCCCATGAAGTGTATTATCGTTGGAAAGCTCTTTAAATTATCTATCTTTTTCAAAAAAAAATATTGTTCTTCGACTAATAGTTTTCGAGCAAATTGGAGACAAATGCAAAAATTGGAAAAATTTTAAAAAATTCATAACTAAAAAACTATTGGGAATTTGGCAATTTTCTCGATGCCAATCGATTCCCCGGATCATTTTGCATAGGTTTCGATCAAAATAGTTCCACTTTTTTGAATAGTTTAGCCAGAAATGAGAAAATAAAAAAAATTAAAAAAAAGTTAACACCCCCCCCTTAAAATCGGTCAATTTTTAAAGTGTCTCTAAATCAAATAAAACCGATTCTATCTTATAGATTTTGATGTGCTCTTTCCGATCTAAAAAAGCATTTTCTCCTAACTCTTTTAGTTTGGCCGTAATCGGCGTTTGAAAATTGAAAAATTTTTTGCAAGGTATCGCCTTGAGTCCTATGCCATTTTGTAGAGTTTTTTATTCCGGTTGTCCTCCATTTTTCCGTTTCTCGATAACTCTAATAGTTTCGCCGTAATTGGCGGTTGAAAATTGAAAAAAAGTGAAAATGGAAACCTTTTTTTGCGTTTTTCTCGGAAACTGTAAGACTTAGAGCAGCGAACAAAAAAACATCTGATAGCGCTTAATTTTCTCTATTTTTTCGTCCAAACCCGGAGCCGCTCCGGGCAACGGTTCCGGCTACAGAGGCGATCAAAGTTTTTCACTAAAAAAATTCATTAAAAAAAAACTAAAAGTCGTAGAGCAATGCGGTTTGTTCGGTTGAATTCTACGGCTCATTTTACATAATATATCAATTTTTCACAAGAATTAAAAATTTAAAAATTTTTGCCTTAATTTAGGGTAGCCATTTGTCATAGTGAAAAATTTTATTCATTAAAAAAATTCATAACTCAAAAACTAAAAGTCGTAGAGCAATGCGGTTTGTTCCATTGAATTCAGCAGCTCATTTTCTGTATTATACCACCTTTTCACGAGATTTAAAATTTTTAATTTTTTTGCTAAAATTTCTTGAGTAAAACTTACCTTCAAAGAGGTGAAAAAAAAATTTTTTTTTAAACTCACTCCAGTAAATTTTTATGGACTTCTACATGTCTTAACAACCCACAAAAGTTGTTTTTAGTCGACAAAAAGTCCATATGTTCGATTTTTAGAAGTTTGATTTTTCAAGTTTCGTCGCAATTTTTGTCGATTTTGGGTACCCGCAACTTTTGTCAAGCAATAGCTCCGGAACTATCAGAGATAACCCCATGAAGTGTATTATCGTTGGAAAGCTCTTTAAATTATCTATCTTTTTCAAAAAAAAATATTGTTCTCCGACTAATAGTTTTCGAGCAAATTGGAGACAAATGCAAAATTTGGTAAGATTTAAAAAAATTCATAACTTAAAAACTATTGGGAATTTGGCAGTTTTCTCGATGCCAATCGATTCCCTGGATCATTTTGCATAGGTATGGATCAAAATAGTTGCACTTTTTAGAATAGTTTAGCCGCAATTGAGAAAATAACTAAAATATCTTTCAAAAAAGCATAGTGAGCAATCCAACATTTTTTTTAATTATTTTTTGTATCTAACTGAATCATAATAATAAAAAACGTGGTAACAGTACTCAAAATATTTAAAACGGTGCCACGTCCGATGTTAAAGAAGCGAGCGACTGAAAATTGTGGAAAATTCTCTATTATCACACCACACAATTTTTCCAAATCTTGGTCTTCCTTTGCTGTCAAGTTTGGACGAATCCTTCGTATTTTTTGCACACTGGCTTGAAGTTTCTCAGCTTCTTGAACCACCGAATCGCACATAAAAATCAAAAAAACGGTACTGGTCTAAAAGTAACACCCTCTTACAATTTATTTTCCTACTCAAAAAATTATTACGTACAAAAATTAACAGCACCATAGCAGCGTCTGCAAGAAGTCTGTAGAAAATCGAACCGGGAAGACTAGCAGTTGCCAGAAACATGTAGTCCAGATTATTGACAAGGTACAGGGTTGTGAATGAAATTATTAGGGCCATAGGCCACCCGAAAATATCATTAAACGTGTCAACTGTGTCTTTAAGGAAACAGAACATTTGCTCAATACTTTGTCCAAGTTGCAATTCCTTGCACACAGTTCTGTTCAAATTGCTGTATTCCACCAGAATTATGCTCAAAATCCAACTAAGAACCGTGCTATAGGCAAACATCAAAAAAAAGTGAAAATAGGCCACGTTGTATTTTTTCAAATAATAAACAACACCGAAATAATTGGCCCAAAAGTACATAATCCAGACCAGAATTACAGCTGAAACTATAATGCTGGTTGTGGCAATGGTTGCACTTCGCCCACTTTGCCCATTTCTGTTGGTCATGGTGTTAAGGTCATTTAAAAGTTTGTGCCATTTTTCCCGTTTCCATAAAACCCCAGACAAGGTGGTGATTAAATTAAACGTGGACAAGTTGAGTTGGATTAAAATAAGGACGCTCATTTTAATGTGGTGGAACTGTGAGTACCATTTGTTGTTCAGGAATGTTACAATTGTTAAAACTGTGCTGGTTAGCACAACAAAGCTGCAATAAATTTTGTGCGAAGTTGATGCTAGTGGGGTTGTTGGGCGGAAGGGGATAATTGTCAGGAATTTGCAAAGGGAGTAAAGGACGTATTGTGATTTTGGAGCCATTTTAGGGAATGGTGGTAGTAATTACTCCAATTGCTATTAATGTGATGTGTAAACAGTTTATTTAAATGACAAAAATGCTTTCAAATGAATTACATAAACTATTAGGTAATTGGAAAAACTTTTATCTCGAAAGGACGTTTTTTTTTTGTTTTTTAATTTTAACTTTAGGCATAATAGTGAAAAAACCTAAAAAAAATTTTTATTTTTTTTTTAATTAATTTTTGACTTGCTTTGTTGTCTGTCTGTCTGTTTCATATTTTTAGGGCCAAATTTGAAAGTGTTCCCGTTGTCCCAATGAACTGAAATTTTGCATACTTACGTAATCTGCGTGAGAATGCAATCCTATGTGGTTCCTTGCTTTTTCTGATTTCAATTTTTTCGTGAACACTTCATTTTTATATATTCCATATGTATTTTTTTAATAAATCGGTTAAACAATTAACAAAGAGATTATTATCCCCGAGACGAAAACCGAGTGAAAAAAAACTAAAGTACAGTATTGTAATTGTTCTTTTTTAAAGCTTTTATTTAACTTGCGTTGTTGTCTGTCTGTCTGTTTCATATTTTTGGAGCCAAATTTGAAAGGGTTCCCGTTGTCCCCATGAACTGAAATTTTGCATACTTACGTAATCTGCGTGACAATGCAATCCTATGTGGTTCTCTCCTTTTTTCTGATTTCAATTTTTTCGTGACCACTTACATTTACTTGCAATTTGCTTTAAAAAAAATGAACCTATTGATTTTTTTTTGAACTTTTATTAATTCGAGAGGGTTGTAAAGACGTACAAAAGTCCATAAAAGTTTGCTACAGCGAGTTTAAAAAAAATTGTTTTTGAAGGGAATAACGAATCTAGGCCAACTGATAAAAAGGGATTATTTCTACTAATCTACTTTTTTTCACGTGGTAAATATTTTATTTAAATGATAAATGCTTTCAAATGAATGATTTTATAACTTTTTCTTTTTTTTTAAACTTCTTTATTTTTTGACTTATTTTTGAAAAAATATTAAAAAAATTTTAAAATAAAAAATATTTTGAAAAACTAAGATAGGGCGACGAATCTCCATTTCTTGCTGATCACAAAGGTATTTTTGTTTTCAAAATTCGATAACGGCAAAGTTATTAAAAAGCGAATTTTGTAAACACATTTTTCAAAATTTTAATAAAAAAATGTCAATTTTTTTTCCAAAAAAGTATCACTTTGGCGCAAATTCTAGTTATTTAAAAGACTCAATTTCATTTTTCGATTTAAAATTAGATTACAAAAATTTTTGCCACACACTTGGTTTAACTCTGTCGTCCCTTTTAGCCTTAAAGAGTAATTAAACTGATAGCATCTAATTTTTAAGAATGTAAACTAGAAAAAAAATACTTTCAATTGAATTGTAGTTACAAACAGTTTAGATAATTGAAAAAAAAACAGTGATTAAGGTTGAAGGGGAACACGTTTTAGTGCGTTTCTAAGTCGTCAGATGGCGCGGATTTATTTTTCTATTATCTTTTCATCTATTCACTTTTTTCGAAAACGAAAAATAGTTTTGATCATAGAATCGTAATTAAATTTGCGTCAACATAACACTATTTAATTTTTTGACTTATTTTTGGAAAAAAAAAATTAAAAATTTTTAAAATAAAAAATATTTTGAAAAACCAAGATAGGGCGACGAAACTCCATTTCTTGCTGATCACAAAGGTATTTTTGTTTTCAAAATTCGATCACGGAAAAGTTACCAAAAAGCGAATTTTGTAAACACGATTTTCGAAATTTTAACAAAAAAATGTCAATTTTTTTTTAAAAAAGTATCACTTTGGCGCAAATTCTAGTTATTTAAAAGACTCAATTTCATTTTTCGATTTGAAATGAGATTAAAAAAATTTTTGCCATACACTTGGTTTAACTCTGTCGTCCTTTTTAGCCTTAAAGAGTAATTAAACTGATAGCATCTCATTTTTAAGAATGTAAACTAGAAAAAAAATACTTTCAATTGAATTGTAGTTACAAACAGTTTAGATAATTGAAAAAAAAACAGTGATTAAGGTTGAAGGGGAACACGCTTTAGTGTGCTTCTAAGTCGTCAGATGGCGCGGATTTATTTTTCTATTATCTTTTCATCTATTCACTTTTTTCGAAAACGAAAAAACGTTTTTATCATAGAATCGTAATTACATTTGCGCCAACGTAACAGTTTTTTTGTTTTTTGACATATTTTTGAAAAAAAAATATTTTTTTTTAAAATAAAAAATATTTTGAAAAACCAAGATAAGGCGACGATTCTCCATTTTTTTCTGATTACAAATATATTTTTGTTTTCAAAATTGGATAACGGGAAAGTTATCAAAAAGTGAATTTTGTAAACACATTTTTCAAAATTTCAAATTTTTTTTTCAAAAAAATATTTTTATGAAAATAAACTAGAAAAAACAAACTTTTAAATAATAAAAAAAAATGCGTTCAACGCCAATTTCTTAGGAAAAAACCCGCATTTTTTCCAGGACGCCGTCCACTCGTACAGCGGCGGCCTGGACAACACCCTAAAGTCCTTCGACTTCAACACAACCACCGAAAACACCGTCGGCGCTCACGCAAATGCCATCAAATGCGTGGAATATTGCAGTGAAGTGAATGGAATTTTAACAGGAAGTTGGGACCACCACATCAAACTATGGGACCCACGCACGCCACTGTGTAGCGGGAGCTACAACCAAGGCGAAAAAGTCTACACAATAAGCGTCTGTGGCGAGAAACTGGTCGTTGGAACAGCCGGCCGAAAAATCCTAGTGTGGGATATTAGAAATATGTCATACACTTTACAAAAACGCGAATCTAATTTGAAATATCAGACGAGGGCGATCAGGTGTTTCCCTAATAAGCAGGGGTTTGTTTTGAGTAGTATTGAGGGGAGGGTGGCGGTTGAATATCTAGACACCAATCCTGAGATTCAGAAGAAAAAATATGCCTTCAAGTGTCATAGAATTAAGGAGGATGGCATGGAAAAAATTTATCCAGTGAATGCGATCAGGTGATTTATTTTTGTGTACGAACTAACTGAAATCTTGCACACATACGTAATCTCCGTTTTATTACAACATATACAAATATGTGACAGTATGTGTGTTTTAGACCTCAGAATAATTACGTTTGCGGATGTACAGTCACGACCAAAAAGAATGACACCCCCAAATACGGTCAATGTGTACGTTTGGCTAACTTACATTAACTTGTTTGTTGAAATTTATGACCTTAAATGCTACCCCGCCCGGTTTGTAGCGGTGTCATTCTTTTTGATCGTGACTGTACACAAAGTTACGTCAAAAATGACATTATGAGAATTTTTAATCAAGTTTTTGTACCAAAGTTCTTCCTATTTTTATTAAACTAGAAAAAAAATCATCAAATTTGGTCGAAAATCACCAAAAATTTACCTTTAATTATTGCTTAGTTGAATTATTTGTTATAAAACTGTAGAGATTTGTTACGTTTATTATGTTTTCAGTTTTCACCCAACACATAACACGTTCGCAACCGGTGGTTCCGACGGTTATGTGAACATTTGGGACGGTTTTAATAAAAAACGCTTGTGTCAGTTCCACCAATATCATACATCAATTACGTCACTTAGTTTTAGTCACAATGGTAAGTTGGCATTGGCAACATTGTTCTGTTTTTTGACGGTCAGGGTTGCCAACAGGTTCTGTGTTGGCCATTGCATGTTCCTACTTTTTGGAGGAGGAAAATCCCCCAAATCCGCTACCGGAAGACGCCATCTATATTCGAGCTGTCACAGACCAGGAAACCAAACCGAAATATAGCAGCAATTCATAATTTTTTGTATTAATAAAATTTACAATAAGTGTTTTATTTTTTTTTATTTTTTCAAACAAATGGGAACATTGTCGCAATTGCGACGACTAAAAATAATGGACGAAATTTTTGCCCTGAATTACAGGCGTCGGCGTCGTTGCAACTTTGAACGCAACCTCTTGCATATCTGTTGTCGTAGTAAAAGCCCCCACAGTGTGACATTCGGACGATTTCTGTGTCTGTGGTTAAGGTTCCGCTGTCTAAGGCACAACCTCGCACTGTCACCGTGTCCCCATTATCGTCTGCGAGCCAAAACACAAAGTTTAAGGGCTGTCTTTATGCAACGAGCGTTAGCGAGTGCATACCTAGACACCCGAGAACTTCCAATTTTTTTTGTTTGAACATTTTAATTTAAAACACGTTGGGAAACGCCTTTTAAAACAAATGTTACCAACAAAAAAAATAAAAATACAGGGTGATTCAAAAGTACCGTACAATTTCTCGGGAGTTGATAAAGGACGTCAAACTGAATTAAAAGTTCCTTTGACAAAAAATTGTTTGAGCCTTTTTTCACGTGTTATTGCTTGCCAAAGTTCAATTTTTTGGTGCTTCAGAAAAAATATATTTTTTTTTTACTTTAGTTTGCGGAAATAAAAGAGCAGCAATTGACACGGTTGCTAAGGAAAACAAATAAAAAATATATAAAAACAATTTTTTTATAAAAAGTTTAGAAAAAAAATTGACTTTTGCATCACCCTGTATTTAATTTACCAAAAACTCCGGTTATTTTCACACAGGAAGTGGCCGGAAACAAGCCATCGCGTCCTTTCCGGCCGCCCATACAGGGTGATTCGAAAACATCCAAAGTGTAGTTGTTGTGAAAAGGGTCCTCACAAGGAGGGTAATCCCTGTTGATTGAGACACATTTGAAGCAATCGATTGCCAACACTGGAAAAATCGCTCATGGAGTAATTTTGTGTTTATGACAACACTTACCGGCTGTTATTTTCAAAAAAGTGAGAAGGGACAGAGATTTTTTCAAAGTCATAACACTGCGGCATTTATTTTTTGGTGCAATAACGAGGTTAAAATGAGAGGGAGGGTGAAATTTATTGATCGCGTTTCGTGGCCGATCAATATTTTGTCTGCTACGAAAATTAATGTAGCTACAATGAAAAAAAAATAATATATATATATATAATATAAATATATATTTTTTTATATTTTATATAAAAATATATATTGATATATATATATACTATTTTTTAAAATATATCTTATCTTATATGTATATATATATATATATATACATATTTTGTCATATATATATATTTCATAAAATGAAAAGGGAGAATAAAACACCGACTGAAATTCACTCTTTATTTACAATAAATATAATAAATAGTTAAAATCGGCAAAGTAAAAAATATACTCTTGTGAAATCCGTTGCGAAAACGCTGAAAAATAAGCGTAACTTTTGTCGAGTTTTGAATACCTAGTAATAAATTGGTGAGTTAAACATTAAATATAAATGCGTTAAAGTGTATAATTATTGTCTTCGAATCTTCACACACACCCGTATTCGTACCAAACCGCAGTCTCTTTACAATTCTCCACGTCTTTCTTCTCCTGATTTTCCTTACTAGCTGCAGTTTCCGACTTTTGTTGGGCAGACGAACGCGGTACTTCGCCCACAACTGTTGATATCCTGTTGTAGACGAGCAAAGGCGGCTGTGCTGGGGGCGCCACCGTATTCGGCTCATCCTCCGACAGATAGACAGTTCTTCGGGAACCAACTGAACCCAAACTGAGCGAACCTTCAGGCTCACGGGCGAAATTCTCGTCACCTTTTGAAAAAAATTTAAGAAATTAATTTGCGGAAAAATTGACATTATTTACAAATACTTCTTCCCGTTTTTAACGAAAAAATCACCAAATTTGGTCGAAAATCGCCAAAAATTTACCTTAATTATTAATTAAGTTAATTAATACCTAAACTGTAGAAGATAGAGATATGGTCTCGCGGACTTTTTTGTAGCAAATTTAATTCTCTACAACTTTCATCCTACGATTTTTCCTATATCTGTAACCGTATTCCCAGCGTTTTGAAAAATATGGGGCAAGTGCAAATTGGTAAAAGTTTGAAATTTTTTAAAACACAGTTTACGAAAATTTTTTTGCATTATGTTTATGTTTTACTGTAGAGAATTTAATACTCTATCTGCCTGTTTTTTTGGTTCGCTTTGTGTTAACCGTTTTAATAATACAACCATTTTTTCAATTTCTTTGACAGTAATGGAAAATTGCGCCCTCTGGCGGCAGTAATGGAACTACTGAAGACGGAACCGTTTTATTTGTACGCCGCTTCGTATCCTAGCCTTTAGACATCCGTATTGTGGAAAGTTTGGTGTAATTTTTTTTTTTTCAAAAAATGATTAAGAGGAAAAACAAAAGTTTCCTGACCTGCTATGCTGTTTCTATGAAGGGTGGCTTCGCGATGCGACCTGCGCAAAGCGACCTCATCTCTGGGCCGATGTCCGTGTAAACTACCTCCAGTTGATCTTTTAAATGTTGGTTCACTTTTGGTGTTTGTTTCTTCGTTACTATTATCTGAATCATTTCCTGCTGATTCTCCCGAACCTCCTCCACCTAAAGTGAACTGGCTTTGAGTGAGACGGGAAACGTCCTCATGCCACGATCGACGATTCTAAACCAATTGAAAAAAATGTACATTTTTTCACTAGGTGTAAAAGTGGCACTTACTCTGCTTGGAACTTTATTAATGATATCTGAACCGGCTTTTCGGACTTTTCGCACCAAAGTTGCCCCAAAACCTTTCTTTTTGCACGAGGCGTTGTCCAGTTTACGATAATGTTCCATTATTTTTTCTTCGAGTTTTTCTTTTTGTCTACAGAGATTATTGACTTTGTCTGTGTAGAGTTTTTCTTCAAGGTGGAAGTGTTGTTTATCTTCGAGCGAATGAGTGAGTAATGAATGATATTGGGTAAGGAGTTGGGACACGTGATCCATTAAAGCACGTCTGTCGGAATCTAACGAGTGGTTCATCTCGAAAAGCATCTAAAAAAAATGTAAATTTAATGTTTTTTCGAGCTAAAATCAATTTTTTTAGTCAAAAATATATTCTGAACCCCATTTAGCCCCCTTGTGGGTAATTAGCTACATGGGATTGAAATTTCACGCAATTACGTAAGTATGCAAAATTTCAATTCATTCGGACGACAGGAACCTTTCAAATTTGGGCTCGGAAAATATGAAACAGACACACAGACAACAAAGCAAGTTAAATAAAAATTATTTTAAACCACGAAAAACAGAAATAGTGTAGCATTTAGCCCGATTTTATTGGTGTAAAATCTCGCAAATAATTTTTTTTTTCGAGCTAAAATCAATTTTTTTAGTCGAAAATACATTCTGAACCCCATTTAGCCCCCTTGTGGATAATTAGCTACATGGGATTGAAATTTCACGCAATTACGTAAGTATGCAAAATTTCAATTCATTCAAACAACAGGAACCCTCAAATTTGGGCTCGGAAAATATGAAACAGACAGACAGACAACAAAGCAAGTTAAATAAAATCAATTCAAAATTATTTTAAACCAAGAAAAACAGAATAGTGTAGCATTTAGTCCGACTTTATTGGTGTAAAATCTCACAAAAAATTTTTTTTTCAAGCTAAAATCAATTTTTTTTTGTCAAAAATATATTTTCAGCCCCATTTAGCCCCTTGTGGGTAATTAGCTACATGGGATTGAAATTTCACGTAATTACGTAAGTATGCAAAATTTCAATTCATTCAGACAACAGGAACCCTCAAATTTGGGCTCGGAAAATATGAAACAGACAGACAGACAACAAAGCAAGTTAAATAAAAATTATTTTAAACCAAGAAAAACAGAAATAGTGTAGCATTTAGTCCGACTTTATTGGTGTAAAATCTGGCAAATAATTTTTTTTCGAGCTAAAATCATTTTTTTTGTCAAAAATATATTTTTAGTCCCATTTAGCCCCCTTGTGGGTAATTAGCTACATGGGATTGAAATTTCACGCAATTACGTAAGTATGCAAAATTTCAATTCATTCAGACAACAGGAACCCTCAAATTTGGGCTCGGAAAATATGAAACAGACAGACAGACAACAAAGCAAGTTAAATAAAAATTATTTTAAACCAAGAAAAACAGAAATAGTGTAGCATTTAGTCCGACTTTATTGGTGTAAAATCTGGCAAATAATTTTTTTTCGAGCTAAAATCATTTTTTTTGTCAAAAATATATTTTTAGTCCCATTTAGCCCCCTTGTGGGTAATTAGCTACATGGGATTGAAATTTCACGCAATTACGTAAGTATGCAAAATTTCAATTCATTCAAACAACAGGAACCCTCAAATTTGGGCTCGGAAAATATGAAACAGACAGACAGACAACAAAGCAAGTTAAATAAAAATTATTTTAAACCAAGAAAAACAGAAATAGTGTAGCATTTAGTCCGACTTTATTGGTGTAAAATCTCGCAAATATTTTTTTTTCAAGCTAAAATAAATTTTTTTTGTCAAAAATATATTTTCAGACCCATTTAGCACACTTGTGGGTAATTAGCTACATGGGATTGAAATTTCACGCAATTACGTAAGTATGCAAAATTTCAATTCATTCGGACGACAGGAACCTTTCAAATTTGGGCTCGGAAAATATGAAACAGACAGACGGACAACAAAGCAAGTTAAATAAAAATTATTTTAAACCACGAAAAACAGAAATAGTTTAGCATTTAATCCGACTTTATTGGTGTAAAATCTCGCAAATAATTTTTTTTTCGAGGTAAAATCAATTTTTTTTGTCAAAAATATATTTTCAGCCCCATTTAGCCCCCTTGTGGGTAATTAACTACATGGGATTGAAATTTCACGCAATTACGTAAGTATGCAAAATCTCAATTCATTCAGACAACAGGAACCCACAAATTTGGGCTCGGAAAATATGAAACAGACAGACGGACAACAAAGCAAGTTAAATAAAAAATATTTTAAACCAAGAAAAACAGAAATAGTGGAGCATTTAGTTCGACTTTATTGGTGTGAAATCTGGCAAATAATTTTTTTTCGAGCTAAAATCATTTTTTTTTGTCAAAAATATATTTTCAGTCCCATTTAGCCCCCTTGTGGGTAATTAGCTACATGGGATTGAAATTTCACGCAATTACGTAAGTATGCAAAATTTCAATTCATTCGGACGACAGGAACCTTTCAAATTTGGGCTCGGAAAATATGAAACAGACAGACAGACAACAAAGCAAGTTAAATAAAAATTATTTTAAACCAAGAAAAACAGAAATAGTGTAGCATTTAGTCCGACTTTATTGGTGTAAAATCTCACAAATAATTTTTTTTTCGAGGTAAAATCAATTTTTTTTGTCAAAAATATATTTTCAGCCCCATTTAGTCCCCTTGTGGGTAATTAGCTACATGGGATTGAAATTTCACGCAATTACGTAAGTATGCAAAATTTCAATTCATTCGGACGACAGAAACCCTCAAATTTGGGCTCGGAAAATATGAAACAGACAGACGGACAACAAAGCAAGTTAAATAAAAATTATTTTAAACCACGAAAAACAGAAATAGTTTAGCATTTAATCCGACTTTATTGGTGTAAAATCTCGCAAATAATTTTTTTTTCGAGGTAAAATCAATTTTTTTTGTCAAAAATATATTTTCAGCCCCATTTAGCCCCCTTGTGGGTAATTAGCTACATGGGATTGAAATTTCACGCAATTACGTAAGTATGCAAAATTTCAATTCATTCAGACAACAGGAACCCACAAATTTGGGCTCGGAAAATATGAAACAGACAGACGGACAACAAAGCAAGTTAAATAAAAAATATTTTAAACCAAGAAAAACAGAAATAGTGGAGCATTTAGTTCGACTTTATTGGTGTGAAATCTGGCAAATAATTTTTTTTCGAGCTAAAATCATTTTTTTTTGTCAAAAATATATTTTCAGTCCCATTTAGCCCCCTTGTGGGTAATTAGCTACATGGGATTGAAATTTCACGCAATTACGTAAGTATGCAAAATTTCAATTCATTCGGACGACAGGAACCTTTCAAATTTGGGCTCAGAAAATATGAAACAGAGAGACAGACAACAAAGCAAGTTAAATAAAATCTATTCAAAATTATTTTAAACTAAGAAAAACAGAAATAGTGTAGCATTTAGTCCGACTTTATTGGTGTAAAATCTCGCAAATAATTTTTTTTTCAAGCTAAAATCAATTTTTTTTTTGTCAAAAATATATTTTCAGCCCCATTTAGTCCCCTTGTGGGTAATTAGCTACATGGGATTGAAATTTCACGCAATTACGTAAGTATGCAAAATTTCAATTCATTCGGACGACAGAAACCCTCAAATTTGGGCTCGGAAAATATGAAACAGACAGACAGACAACAAAGCAAGTTAAATAAAAATTATTTTAAACCAAGAAAAACAGAAATAGTGTAGCATTTAGTCCGACTTTATTGGTGTAAAATCTCGCAAATAATTTTTTTTTCGAGGTAAAATCAATTTTTTTTGTCAAAAATATATTTTCAGACCCATTTAGCCCCCTTGTGGGTAATTAGCTACATGGGATTGCATTTTCACGCAATTACGTAAGTATGCAAAATTTCAGTTCATTCAGAAAATAGGAACCCTCAAATTTGGGCTCGGAAAATATGAAACAGACAGACGGACAACAAAGCAAGTTAAATAAAAAATATTTTAAACCAAGAAAAACAGAAATAGTGGAGCATTTAGTTCGACTTTATTGGTGTGAAATCTGGCAAATAATTTTTTTTCGAGCTAAAATCATTTTTTTTTGTCAAAAATATATTTTCAGTCCCATTTAGCCCCCTTGTGGGTAATTAGCACATGGGATTGAAATTTCACGCAATTACGTAAGTATGCAAAATTTCAATTCATTCAGACAACAGGAACCCTCAAATTTGGGCTCGAAAAATATGAAACAGACAGACAGACAACAAAGCAAGTTAAATAAAATCTATTCAAAATTATTTTAAACTAAGAAAAACAGAAATAGTGTAGCATTTGGTGCGACTTTATTGGTGTAAAATCTCGCAAATATTTTATTTCGAGATAAAATCAATTTTTTTTGTCAAAAATATATTTTCAGTCCCATTTAGTCTCCTTATGGGTAATTAGCTACATGGAATTACATTTTCACATAATTACGTAAGTATGCAAAATTTCAATTCATTCAGACAACAAGAACCCTCAAATTTGGGCTCGAAAAATATGAAACAGACAGACAGACAACAAAGCAAGTTAAATTAAAATTATTTTATTTTACCAAAAAAAAACTTACATCACATTTCTGCTGCAACTTGGCATTTTCCAACTGCAAACCAGCGACAAGATCAGACGTCGAATTCAATTCTCCTTGCATTTCAGTTTGTCCCAATCGTAACGTTCTAGATTCAGTCCTGACATTTTTCAACTCCTCTTGAACATTCCTATACTCAACTTTTAACCGTTCACTTGCCGTAAACAAATTACGAAAATCGTCCTAAAAATACAAAATAAAACACCAAACACTCACCTTACACACTTTTTTTAAACCTTTAATTTCGAATGCTCCGCTCGTAAAACTCCCAAAGTCTTTGCCCCATTTTTCAGCGACTCTTTTTCAGCTTCAAGACCCGAAATTCGCTCTTTTTGGCCCGAATTTGCCTCTTTTAAAGTACGAACTTCGGATCTTAGATCACGATTGAGTTTTTTCAGGAGTTCTTGTTCGGCTTTTAATTGCTCGTATTCAGTGGTTAATTGCTCGTGCAACGAACGGAGCGTTATTTGATCAAGGAGTAACGTGTCATGTTGGGTGTTTTGTATTTTTTGCTGTTTGGACAGCTGAAAAAATAAGTATGTAACTCGGCGCAGCTTGGTTAAGTCTATGGTGGACTATGGGTTAGGAGGCGAAACGAAGGCAAAACCGTACCCTGGTTTCAATTTCAATTGAACCAATTCATTAATACAATTAAAATGATGAGAAAAACTTTTAAATAATTAAAAAAAAAGATTACAAATACACATAAATCACAACTGAATTGAAAAAAAATATATAAGTAATTATCACCTTGCGTTTCACCTTATATTTTTGCAAACGCTGCGAATACGGTTGAAGATACAAAAAAATAGTAAGGAACAAAGTTGTAGAGAATTAAATTTGCTACAAAAAAGTCCGCGACACCACATTTCTATCTTCAACGGTTTAGGTATAAATTAACTTTGCAATACTTGACCACCGGCAAAATGACGCAAATCTGACGTTTGAGCGCCTTTGGGGCCTAAATGGTTGAAGATAGCTAAACGGTCTCGCGGACTTTTTTATAGTAAATTTAATTCTCTACAACTCTCTTCCCCACGTTTTTCTTGTATCTTTAACCGTATTCGCAGCGTTTTGAAAAATATGAGGCACAGTACGAATTTGTAAAAATTTGATTTTTTTCAAAAACAGTATAAAATTTTTGCATTATTTTTATTTTTCTTTAAATTAATTTAAATTTCTTTAAATGTTCTCGTTATGGCAAACATTATGCTCGTTAAAAAAAATAATAAAAAAAATAAAAAATTAAATGAATATAAAAAATAAAAAATTAATAAAAAAATAAAAAAAAATAAAAATATTTAAAAAATATATATTTTTTATTTTTTATATATTTTTAATTTTTTTATTATTTTTTTTTTCATTTTTTATTTTTTTTATTTTTTTTCCACGCCAAGAAAATCCAACAAGAAGTATAAAATGTTCGTAACTTTTTAGAAATAATTTTTTATGAATCCAGCAACTTCGAGCAGATAAATTTTTATATATCGACTGAAATTCTCAATTAAAGCTAAAATTCAGGGTTATTCTTTTATTGGCTACATTAGAATCTCTTTAAAATTCATAGCTAGACCTTTAAAATTGTATACGCGACACGTTATGAAAAGCCTATCATTTTTCGCCGCGCTCACTCGTTATGGCAAACATTATGCTCGTTAAACAAAATCGGTCTTAACTTTTTCGATGTTTTATGAATCTAGCAACTTCTACCAGCTAAGTTTTTATATATCAACTAAAATTGTCAACTGAAGCTAAAATACAGAGTTATTCTTTTATTGGCTACGTTAGAATCTTTTTAACTAACTATTTTATATGCAACACGTTATAAAAAACCTATCATTGTTCCCGTTATGACAAACATTATGCTCGTTAAACAAAATGTTCGTAAAAAAATTAAAAATAAAAAAATATATAAAAAAATAAAAAATAAAAAAAAAATAAAAAAAAAAAATATTAAAAGAATATATTTTTTTTATTTTATTATTTTTCTTTATTTTTTATTTTTTTGTTTTTTTTATTTCTTTATTTTTTATTTTTTTTTGTTTTTTTATTTTTATAATTTTTTTGTAGTAAATTTAATTCTCTACAACTCTCTTCCCCACGTTTTTCTTGTACCTTTAACCGTATTCGCAGCGTTTTGAAAAATATGAGGCACAGTACGAATTTGTAAAAATTTGATTTTTTTCAAAAACAG